>NW_028159672.1:105475-320475 GCF_964263955.1 Coregonus lavaretus | reverse complement strand
GTCAGACACACAGAGAGACAGACCTGTCAGACACACAGAGAGACAGACCTGTCAGACACACAGAGAGACAGACCTGTCAGACACACAGAGAGACAGACCTGTCAGACACACACAGAGAGACAGACCTGTCAGACACACAGAGAGACAGACCTGTCAGACACACAGAGAGACAGACCTGTCAGACACACAGAGAGACAGACCTGTCAGACACACACAGAGAGACAGACCTGTCAGACACACAGAGAGACAGACCTGTCAGACACACAGAGAGACAGACCTGTCAGACACCCTCTACACCCTTAGAAAAAAAGTGATATCTAGAACCTAAAATGGTTCTTCGGCTGTCCCCATAGGATAACCCTTTGAATAACCCTTTTTGGTTCCAGGTAGAACCTTTTTGAGTTGTATGTCGAACCTCCTACGCAGTAGGTTCTGCATGGAACCCAAAAGAGTTCTACTTCAAACCAAAAAGGGTTATCCTATGGGGACAGCCGAAGAACCCTTTTTTAAACCTTTTTTCAAAGAGTGTACCCCCCCCCCCCCCACTCTCTCACGTTCTCTCTCCTCTCTCACTTTCTCGCTCTCCTCCTCCACACACGTTATCTTCATCATAATGACTCTCCTCTAAAGGAACAGTGTTTTCCAAGAAGTATGAGTATAAAAAAATAAAATTGATATATATATGTATGCACTCACTGGATAAGAGCGTCTGCTAAATGACTAAAATGTAAAATGAATGACAGTTGAATGAATTACATATTTATTACATAATGGTTATTTCCCCCCATTCATTCAGAGACAGTTTCGTCATACCGCTGTTATGTCTTGGAGTGAAAACTTTGAGAGATTGTTTTAGTGGAAAAGAATGGTTCTGTGGTTGTAACTCAGGTTTCAGATTATGTGTTTGTGGGAAAGAGAAGGAGAGAGGCCCAACCAACCACAGTTGGAGCCAATCCAGAACATTACCCTTGATCCACGACAAACTAGGCCCTCACTGGACCCCATACTACTCCCACCATCACCACCATCATTCACCATCACTCACATTCACCATCCCACACCATCACTTACCATCACTACCATCAACCACTCACCACTACCGTCACCACCATCATTACCATCACCCACCATCACTCACCATCACTACATCACCACCATCACTCACTGTCATCTACCATCACTAAGAATCATACACCATCACTACCATCACTACCATCACCACCATCCCTCACTGTCATTCACCATCACACACCATCTCACACCATCACTACCATCACTTACAATCACTCACCATAACTACCATAACTACCATCACTACATCACCCACCATCACTCACTGTCATCTACCATCACTACCATCATACACCATCACTACCATCACTACCATCACCACCATCCCTCACTGTCATTCACCATGACACACCATCACTACCATCACTCACAATCACTCACCATAACTACCATCACCCATCATCACTCACCATCACTCACCATCACTACGTCACCCACCATCACTCACTGTCATTCACCATCACTACCATCACCATCACTCACCATCACTCATTATCACTCACCATCACTCACCATTACTACCATCACAACCATCACTACCGTCATACACCATCACTACAATCATTCACCATCAATACATCACTCACCATCACATCTATCACTACCATCACTACCATAATTTACCATAACTCACTGTCATTCACAACCACTACCATCACTCATTGTCATTCACCATCACTACCATCACTACATCATTCACCATCACTACCATCACTCAACATCACTACCATCACTACCATCAGTAATGTCATTCACCATCACCACCATCACTACCATCACAACCATCACTACCATCACTAATCTTCATTCACCATCGCTACCATCATTCACCATCACTACCGTCACTACCATCATTCACTGTCGTATACCATCACTACTACTACGTCATCCATCACCAATACCATCACTCACCATCACCTACCATCACTACCATCACTCACCATCACCCACCATCACTCTCCATCACGTAAGGCAGCCCCCCGCACCGCTCTGATTCAGAGGGGTTGGGTTTAATGCGGAAGACACATTTCAGTTGAATGAATTCAGTTGTACAACTGACTAGGAATCCCCCTACCCTTCACTACCACTACTACCACCACTCCCTTCCCTTCACTACCACTACTACCACCACCCCCTACCCTTCACTACCACTACTACCACCACTCCCTTCCCTTCACTACCACTACTACCACCACCCCCTACCCTTCACTACTACCACCACCCCCTACCCTTCACTACTACCACCACCCCCTACCCTTCACTACCACCACCACCCCCTACCCTTCACTACTACCACCACCCCCTACCCTTCACTACTACCACCACCCCCTACCCTTCACTACCACCACCACCCCCTACCCTTCACTACTACCACCACCCCCTACCCTTCACTACTACCACCACCCCCTATCCTTCACTACTACCACCAACCCCTACCCTTCACTACTACCACCACCCCCTACCCTTCACTACCACCACCACCCCCTACCCTTCACTACCACCACCACCCCTACCCTTCACTACTACCACCACCCCCTACCCTTCACTACTACCACCACCCCCTACCCTTCACTACTACCACCACCCCCTACCCTTCACTACTACCACCACCCCCTACCCTTCACTACTACCACCACCCCCTACCCTTCACTACCACTACTACCACCACCCCCTTCCCTTCACCACCACCACCACCCCCTACCCTTCACTACCACTACTACCACCACCCCCTACCCTTCACTACTACCACCACCCCCTACCCTTCACTACTACTACTACCACCACCCCTTACCCTTCACTACCACTACTACCACCACCCCCTTCCCTTCACTACCACTACTACCACCACCCCCTTCCCTTCACTACCACCACCACCCCCTTCCCTTCACTACCACTACTACCACCACCCCCTTCCCTTCACTACTACCACCACCCCCTTCCCTTCACTACCACTACTACCACCACCCCCTTCCCTTCACTACTACCACCACCCCCTTCCTTTCACTACCACTACTACCACCACCCCCTTCCCTTCACTACCACTACTACCACCACCCCCTACCCTTCACTACTACCACCACCCCTTCCCTTCACTACCACTACTACCACCACCCCCTTCCCTTCACTACTACTACTACCACCACCCCCTACCCTTCACTACTACCACCACCCCCTTCCCTTCACTACCACTACTACCACCACCCCCTACCCTTCACTACTACCACCACCCCCTACCCTTCACTACTACCACCACCCCCTACCCTTCACTACCACCACCCCCTTCCCTTCACTACCACTACTACCACCACCCCCTTCCCTTCACTACCACTACTACCACCACCCCCTACCCTTCACTACTACCACCACCCCCTTCCCTTCACTACCACTACTACCACCACCCCCTACCCTTCACTACCACTACTACCACCACCCCCTACCCTTCACTACTACCACAACCCCCTTCCCTTCACTACCACTACTACCACCACCCCCTACCCTTCACTACCACTACTACCACCACCCCCTACCCTTCACTACTACCACCACCCCCTACCCTTCACTACCACTACTACCACCACCCCCTACCCTTCACTACTACCACCACCCCCTTCCCTTCACTACCACTACTACCACCACCCCCTTCCCTTCACTACCACTACTACCACCACCCCCTTCCCTTCACTACTACTACTACCACCACCCCCTACCCTTTACTACTACCACCACCCCCTACCCTTCACTACTACCACCACCCCCTTCCCTTCACTACTACTACTACCACCACCCCCTACCCTTCACTACTACCACCACCCCCTACCCTTCACTACTACCACCACCCCCTTCCCTTCACTACCACTACTACCACCACCCCCTACCCTTCACTACTACCACCACCCCCTACCCTTCACTACTACCACCACCCCCTACCCTTCACTACTACGACCACCCCCTACCCTTCACTACCACCACCACCCCCTACCCTTCACTACCACCACCACCTCCTACCCTTCACTACCACTACTACCACCACCCCCTACCCTTCACTACCACCACCACCCCCTATCCTTCACTACTACCACCACCCCCTACCCTTCACTACCACCACCATCCCCTACCCTTCACTACCACTACTACCACCACCCCCTACCCTTCACTACTACCACCACCCCCTTCCCTTCACTACCACTACTACCACCACCCCCTACCCTTCACTACCACTACTACCACCACCCCCTACCCTTCACTACTACCACCACCCCCTTCCCTTCACTACCACTACTACCACCACCCCCTACCCTTCACTACCACTACTACCACCACCCCCTACCCTTCACTACTACCACCACCCCCTTCCCTTCACTACCACTACTACCACCACCCCCTACCCTTCACTACCACTACTACCACCACCCCCTTCCCTTCACTACTACCACCACCCCTTCCCTTCACTACCACTACTACCACCACCCCCTTCCCTTCACTACTACTACTACCACCACCCCTTCCCTTCACTACCACTACTACCACCACCCCCTACCCTTCACTACCACTACTACCACCACCCCCTTCCCTTCACTACCACTACTACCACCACCCCCTACCCTTCACTACTACCACCACCCCCTTCCCTTCACTACCACTACTACCACCACCCCCTTCCCTTCACTACCACTACTACCACCACCCCCTACACTTCACTACTACCACCACCACATACCCTTCACTACCACTACTACCACCACCCCCTTCCCTTCACTACCACTACTACCACCACCCCCTACACTTCACTACTACCACCACCACATACCCTTCACTACCACTACTACCACCACCCCCTTCCCTTCACTACTACTACTACCACCACCCCCTACCCTTCACTACTACCACCACCTCCTACCCTTCACTACTACCACCACCCCCTACCCTTCACTACCACTACTACCACCACCCCCTTCCCTTCACTACCACTACTACCACCACCCCCTTCCCTTCACCACCACCACCACCCCCTACCCTTCACTACCACTACTACCACCACCCCCTACCCTTCACTACCACTACCACCACCCCCTTCCCTTCACTACCACCACCACCCCCTACCCTTCACTACCACTACTACCACCACCCCCTACCCTTCACTACCACTACCACCACCCCCTTCCCTTCACTACTACCACCACCCCCTACCCTTCACTACCACTACCACCACCCCCTTCCCTTCACTACTACCACCACCCCCTTCCCTTCACTACTACCACCATCCCCTACCCTTCACTACCACTACTACCACCACCCCCTACCCTTCACTACCACTACTACCACCACCCCCTACCCTTCACTACCACTACTACCACCATCCCCTACCCTTCACTACCACTACTACCACCACTCCCTACCCTTCACTACCACTACTACCACCACCCCCTTCCCTTCACTACCACTACTACCACCACCCCCTTCCCTTCACTACCACTACTACCACCACCCCCTACCCTTCACCACTACCACCACCCCCTTCCCTTCACTACCACTACTACCACCACCCCCTACCCTTCACTACCACTACTACCACCACCCCCTACCCTTCACCACTACCACCACCCCCTTCCCTTCACTACCACTACTACCACCACCCCCTACCCTTCACCACTACCACCACCCCCTTCCCTTCACTACCACTACTACCACCACCCCCTACCCTTCACCACTACCACCACCCCCTACCCTTCACTACCACTACTACCACCACCCCCTACCCTTCACTACCACTACTACCACCACCCCCTTCCCTTCACTACTACTACTACCACCACCCCCTACCCTTCACTACCACTACTACCACCACCCCCTTCCCTTCACTACCACTACTACCACCACCCCCTACCCTTCACTACTACCACCACCCCCTTCCCTTCACTACCACTACTACCACCACCCCCTTCCCTTCACTACCACCACCCCCTTCCCTTCACTACCACTACTACCACCACCCCCTTCCCTTCACTACCACTACTACCACCACCCCCTTCCCTTCACTACCACTACTACCACCACCCCCTACCCTTCACTACTACCACCACCACCTACCCTTCACTACCACTACTACCACCACCCCCTTCCCTTCACTACCACTACTACCACCACCCCCTTCCCTTCACTACCACTACTACCACCACCCCCTACACTTCACTACTACCACCACCACATACCCTTCACTACCACTACTACCACCACCCCCTTCCCTTCACTACCACTACTACCACCACCCCCTACACTTCACTACTACCACCACCACATACCCTTCACTACCACTACTACCACCACCCCCTTCCCTTCACTACCACTACTACCACCACCCCCTACCCTTCACTACTACCACCACCCCCTACCCTTCACTACCACCACCACCCCCTACCCTTCACTACCACTACTACCACCACCCCCTACCCTTCACTACCACTACTACCACCACCCCCTTTTCTTGTGCAAGTTTTAAATTGACACAATACCTGTTAGCAAAGGTGTCAGCTAGAGATGACGTGCAGGAGATTGCAGGGATTTGTAGTCTTGCATGACGTCTACTTTGATGCTAATTATTGAGAGTAAATAGAGCTGAATATATTGATAAAAGTCACCTTGTCCTAGAGAGATTTACATGGTTATCTAAACATCATGCCAGGGTAAGCCTACATGAAACACAGCCCTTATTTTAAGTGTTTCTAAAATCCCCTATGGGAAAAATGAATGGTGTAAAAATGATTGGAACCTTTTCCCTGTTTGACCACTAGGTTTTATGGGTATTATGACACCTCCACTGTGGGACTCTATTGGGCATTCATCACATCTAGTAGTCTGGCGTTAGAGTGGAATGGATCCCTGGAATGGATTGGAGGAGGAGAGGAGGAGAGGAGAGGAGGAGAGGAATCAGTGTGTAGTAGGAATGTGACCTTGTGGGGGAGTGACTTGTTATGTAAGCCCTAACCCCTGACCCCTCGCCTCTGTATCACCGCAGTAACAAGGTGAGGTGGATAAGAGCAAGGGTGGAGGGATGACAGAGTGAACAGAGGAGAGGAGAGGAGAGGAGAGGAGAGGAGAGGAGAGGAGAGGAGAGGAGAGGAGAGGAGAGGAGAGGAGAGGAGAGGAGAGGAGAGGAGAGGAGAGGAGAGGAGAGGAGAGGAGAGGAGAGGAGAGGAGAGGAGAGGAAATGAGAGAGGAGAAGAGAGGAAAGGAGAGAGGAGAGGAGAGCTGTGTGTCAGCAGGCTAATGAACCCGTCAGGACTGAGAAAGAAAGCAGAACTGCTGTGGGAAAGAGGGGTGAAGAATGCTGTTAATTAGCTGATGGGTGCATGTCTTAGGGTTGTGTGGACGGATGAGGGAACGCTGTGGCTCTCACTCTGTGATCAGATGGTTGACCCTCCTCTCTTCCCTACTCGTATCTTCTTCTTCATCCTCTCCTCCTCTCCTCGCATCCTGTTTTTTTTTTAAGGTAATGGATTTGACGTTTGTTTTCAACATTTAGAAATGTTGACAGTCTTTTCTCTCCAGTCATTGGTAATGAGCAACATGAAGAATGTACTGTAATAACCCTGGTATCTCTAGTCTGAGCGGAGGTGTGTGTTTGCGTGGAGTGTGTGTGTGTGTGTGTGTGTGTGTGTGTGTGTGTGTGTGTGCGTGTGCTTCAGCAGTCCGTGCAGCTGTCAAAATGATAGCAGGGAGTGTGTGGTTCACATCAACTCTGTGTTGTCTGTCCGAGACACAGGGTGTGTCCCAAATGGCTCCCTATTCCTACATAGTGCACTACTTTTGACCAGGGCACATAAGGCTCTGGTCAAAAGTAGTGCACTACACTGTATATGGAATAGGGTGTCATTTGGGATGTAGATACAGAGACATGAAGTCATTCTGCACTGCAGGCCTGTTCACATTGGTCCTAACCCACCTTCCAGTCAAACCTTCCAGTCAAACCTTCCAGTCAAACCTTTCAGTCAAACCTTCCAGTCAAACCTTCCAGTCAAACCTTCCAGTCAAACCTTCCAGTCAAACCTTCCAGTCAAACCTTTCAGTCAAACCTTTCAGTCAAACCTTTCAGTCAAACCTTCCAGTCAAACCTTCCAGTCAAACCTTCCAGTCAAACCTTTCAGTCAAACCTTCCAGTCAAACCTTCCAGTCAAACCTTCCAGTCAAACCTTCCAGTCAAACCTTCCAGTCAAACCTTCCAGTCAAACCTTCCAGTCAAACCTTTCAGTTGAAGAAGCAGTGTTTGTTTTTACATCCATCTGTCAGCAGGATTTTTGGCCTGTGTGTGTGTGCTGTATTCACATCTATCTATCGGCAGGGTTTATGACTTAAGAAGTTAACAAAGCAAAAGCAGAGGAAGTGAAGTCTGTTCAGAGACAATAAAACCATCTGCCGTAATAACAATAAAACCATCTGCCGTAATAACAATAAAACCATCTGCCGTAATAACAATAAAACCATCTGCCATAATAACAATAAAACCATCTGCCGTAATAACAATAAAACCATCTGCCGTAATAACAATAAAACCATCTGCCGTAATAACAATAAAACCATCTGCCGTAATAACAATAAAACCATCTGCCATAATAACAATAAAACCATCTGCCGTAATAATAATCTGTTGTCAGTTACCCTGCTGACAGTACCTGACTCCACCACACATTCCCCAGACCTACACTCCTTTTGGGTTCAATGTAGAACCCTCTGTGAAAAGGGTTCTACCTGGAGCCACAAAGGGTTCTTTTAGGTTCTAGATAGCACCTTTTTTTCTAAGAGTGTAGCAGTCACACACAAGCACATACAGTGGGGAAAAAAAGTATTTAGTCAGCCACCAATTGTGCAAGTTCTCCCACTTAAAAAGATGAGAGAGGCCTGTAATTTTCATCATAGGTACACGTCAACTATGACAGACAAAATGAGAAAAGAAAATCCAGAAATTCACATTGTAGGATTTTTAATGAATTTATTTGCAAATTATGGTGGAAAATAAGTATTTGGTCAATAACAAAAGTTTCTCAATACTTCGTTATATACCCTTTGTTGGCAATGACACAGGTCAAACGTTTTCTGTAAGTCTTCACAAGGTTTTCACACACTGTTGCTGGTATTTTGGCCCATTCCTCCATGCAGATCTCCTCTAGAGCAGTGATGTTTTGGGGCTGTCGCTGGGCAACACAGACTTTCAACTCCCTCCAAAGATTTTCTATGGAGTTGAGATCTGGAGACTGGCTAGGCCACTCCAGGACCTTGAAATGCTTCTTACGAAGCCACTCCTTCGTTGCCCGGGCGGTGTGTTTGGGATCATTGTCATGCTGAAAGACCCAGCCACGTTTCATCTTCAATGCCCTTGCTGATGGAAGGAGGTTTTCACTCAAAATCTCACGATACATGGCCCCATTCATTCTTTCCTTTACACGGATCAGTCGTCCTGGTCCCTTTGCAGAAAAACAGCCCCAAAGCATGATGTTTCCACCCCCATGCTTCACAGTAGGTATGGTGTTCTTTGGATGCAACTCAGCATTCTTTGTCCTCCAAACACGACGAGTTGAGTTTTTACCAAAAAGTTATATTTTGGTTTCATCTGACCATATGACATTCTCCCAATCCTCTTCTGGATCATCCAAATGCACTCTAGCAAACTTCAGATGGGCCTGGACATGTACTGGCTTAAGCAGGGGGACACGTCTGGCACTGCAGGATTTGAGTCCCTGGCGGCGTAGTGTGTTACTGATGGTAGGCTTTGTTACTTTGGTCCCAGCTCTCTGCAGGTCATTCACTAGGTCCCCCCGTGTGGTTCTGGGATTTTTGCTCACCGTTCTTGTGATCATTTTGACCCCACGGGGTGAGATCTTGCGTGGAGCCCCAGATCGAGGGAGATTATCAGTGGTCTTGTATGTCTTCCATTTCCTAATAATTGCTCCCACAGTTGATTTCTTCAAACCAAGCTGCTTACCTATTGCAGATTCAGTCTTCCCAGCCTGGTGCAGGTCTACAATTTTGTTTCTGGTGTCCTTTGACAGTTCTTTGGTCTTGGCCATAGTGGAGTTTGGAGTGTGACTGTTTGAGGTTGTGGACAGGTGTCTTGTATACTGATAACAAGTTCAAACAGGTGCCATTAATACAGGTAACGAGTGGAGGACAGAGGAGCCTCTTAAAGAAGAAGTTACAGGTCTGTGAGAGCCAGAAATCTTGCTTGTTTGTAGGTGACCAAATACTTATTTTCCACCATAATTTGCAAATAAATTCATTAAAAATCCTACAATGTGATTTTCTGGAATTTTTTTCTCTCAATTTGTCTGTCATAGTTGACGTGTACCTATGATGAAAATTACAGGCCTCTCTCATCTTTTTAAGTGGGAGAACTTGCACAATTGGTGGCTGACTAAATACTTTTTTCCCCCACTGTATAACAGTAATTTGGGGGGTTGCTTAAATTTGTCTGTTGCACACAAGTTTGTAATGGAATTTCTTGCCTATCCCAACTCCCCCTGAGACACCCGCAGGGAGTGGGGTCACAGCCAGGGGCACCATAGTAGAGCACCCCTGGAGCAATTAGGCTTAAGTGCATTGCTCAAGGACACAGCACTAGATAAACAATCCTTGCCTTGTCGGCTCGGGGATTCAAACCAGCAACCTTTCAGTTATTGGCCCAACACTCTAACCTTGAGGATACCTGCTGCCCATGTGGTATAGTCTTTTGGCTCCAACAACCAGTCTGTGATCATATCGTCATTCACACAGATCTGGTTCTCTCTAGTATGGAAGGACTACAGAGAGTAAAACTATGAATGCCTGGGAACAAAATAACTGAAGAACACAATTTACATGACTTACAGCAGACAGTCAATTTACAACGTTTAATATCTCTCTCAATTCAATTCAATTTGCTATTCTCTCTCTCTCTCTCTATCTCCCGAGTGGCGCAGCGGTCTAAGGCACTGCATTTCAGTGCTTGAGGCGTCACTACAGACCCCCTGGTTCGATTCCAGGCTGTATCACAACCTGCCGTGATTGGTTGTCCCATAGGGCGGCGCACAATTGGCCCAGCGTCGTCCGGGTTTGGCCGGTGTAGGCCGTCATTGTAAATAAGAATTTGTTCTTAACTGACTTGCCTAGTTAAATAAAGGTAAAATAGAAAAAAATATTTAAAAAAATATATCTCGCTCTATCTCCTCACCCCCACCCCTGTCTCTGTCTCCCCCCCTGTCTCTCCCAGTATGTGGATGTCAGAGTTAACCCCAGAGAGTGACCTCAGGAACCCAGCCTGGCCGACCCATCCTGAGGGAGGGGGAGGGAGATGACAGGGTGTCATCACGCACACACAAACCTATGACCACACACACATACAGGGAGTTATCCTCCACCCCTCCGAACCTCTGACCTCTCCAATGTGTCTTCTGTTATCTCCTCCTGCACTGCTAATAGGGGGCCAGAAACACACACACGCCCACAAATCATAATCACTAGATTTATAGTACATCATGGGGTGAAGAGGAGAGGGGGAAACTCCAAAGACAGGCAGGCCTGTCAGACACACAGAGAGACAGACCTGTCAGGCACAGAGAGACAGACCTGTCAGACACACAGAGAGACAGACCTGTCAGACACACAGAGAGACAGACCTGTCAGACACACAGAGAGACAGACCTGTCAGACACACAGAGAGACAGACCTGTCAGACACACAGAGAGACAGACCTGTCAGACACACAGAGAGAGACAGACCTGTCAGACACACAGAGAGACAGACCTGTCAGACACACAGAGAGACAGACCTGTCAGACACACAGAGAGACAGACCTGTCAGACACACAGAGAGACAGGCCTGTCAGACACACAGAGAGAGACAGACCTGTCAGACACACAGAGAGACAGACCTGTCAGACACACAGAGAGAGACAGACCTGTCAGACACACAGAGAGACAGACCTGTCAGACACACAGAGAGACAGACCTGTCAGACACACAGAGAGACAGACCTGTCAGACACACAGAGAGACAGACCTGTCAGACACACAGAGAGACAGACCTGTCAGACACACAGAGAGACAGACCTGTCAGACACACAGAGAGAGACAGACCTGTCAGACACACATAAATTACTGATTAGAGAGGGAGAGGAGAGAGGAGGATCTTGTTTTCCTAGCAGGTATCATGGTAATACTTTACTGTCCCAACAAGCAGACAACCATCCAGGGAGAGATTATACCACACCCTCCAGTGAGAGAACCTTCATCTCCCCCGGAAAAAAAGTGTGTAGACATAATTTATTATAGTTCTTGCCTAGCATTTGGTTTGGTACAGTGGGGGTTAATATAAGCGTTGCTGTGTGACTATCCGATGTGTGCAACATGTTGCATTTATATTTTTTTGGGGGATCTCCAACTTCACGCATATGAACATGACGAGACTGACATCTTCTCTGATCCAGGCGAAATAATTTATCAGGATGGCTTCACCTCGGGCCTAAGAACAGCCCTTATTCAAGAGTTATTACACGATCATCCCCGGGTTCTCATGCCTTATTGCTGAAATAATCATCTAGTTTAAAGGGATAGTTTGGGATATTGGCAATGAATGAATGACAAATGGTGACTGGGGAAGTAGATAAAGGACTTCATTGCCAAAATCTTGAATTATCCCTTTAATGATCACATGACCGGACAAGGAAAACACTTGTCCCATCTGAAGTCATTGATAGTCATTGATAGTCATATATAGTCATATGTAGTCATTGATAACCCGGCCACCCCTCAGAGCCTGGTTCCTCTCTAGGGTGTCTTCCTAGGTTCCTGCCTTTCTAGGGAGTTTTTTCCTAGCCACCGTACTTCTACATCTGCATTGCTTGCTGGTTGGGGATTTTAGGCTGGGTTTCTGTATAAGCACTTTGTGATATCTGCTGATGTAAAAAAGGGCTTTATAAATAAATTTGATTTGATTTGATTGATAGTCATACATGTATATAGTAATAGTCATACACTACCAGTCAAACGTTTGGACACGCCTCCTCATTCAAGGGTTTTTCTTTATTTGGACTATTTTCTACATTGTAGAATAATAGTGTAGACATCAAAACTATGAAATAACACATATGTAATCATGTAGTAACCAAAAAAGTGTTAAACAAATCAAAATATATTTGAGATTTGAGATTAATCAAATAGCCACCCTTTGCCTTGATGACAGCTTTGCACACTCTTGGCATTCTCTCAACCAGCTTCACCTGGAATGCTTTTCCAACAGTCTTGAAGGAGTTCCCACATATGCTGAGCACTTGCTGGCTGCTTTTCCTTCACTCTGTGGTCCGACTCATCCCAAACCATCTCAATTTGGTTGAGGTCGGGGGATTGTGCAGGCCAGGTCATCTGATGCAGCACTCCATCACTCTCCTTCTTGGTAAAATAGCCCTTACACAGCTTGGAGGTGTGTTGAGTCATTGTCCTGTTGAAAAACAAATGATAGTCCCACTAAGCCCAAACCAGATGGGATGGTGTATCGCTGCAGAATGCTGTGGTTGCCATGCTGGTTAAGTGTGCCTTGAATTCTAAATAAATCACAGACAGTGTCACCAGCAAAGCACCCACACACCATAACACCTCCTCCTCCATGCTTTACGGTGGGAAATATACATGCGGAGATCATCCGTTCACCCACACCGCATCTCACAAAGACAAGGCGGTTGGAATTCTCCAATTTGGACTCCAGACCAAAGGACAAATTTCCACCGGTCTAATGTCCATTGCTCGTGTTTCTTGGCCCAAGCAAGTCTCTTCTTCTTATTGGTGTCCTTTAGTAGTGGTTTCTTTGAAGCAATTCGACCATGAAGGCCTGATTCACACAGTCTCCTCTGAACAGTTGATGTTGAGATGTGTCTGTTATTTGAACTCTGTGAAGCATTTATTTGGGCTGCAATTTCTGAGGCTGGTAACTCTAATGAACGTATCCTCTGCAGCAGAGGTAACTCTGGGTCTTCCATTCCTGTGGCGGTCCTCATGAAAGCCTGTTTCATCATAGCGCTTGATGGTTTTTGCGAGCCTGTTTCAGAGCGCACACTGGATGCTCTGGCCGAGGAGTAGGGTTGATCCGAGCGTTCTGGCCTCACAACGGCAGTCAAGCACCCAAGCTAGCTGGCTAACGTTGGCTAGCTTGCTAGCTACTTCTAGACATAAATGACAGAACACCTCACTCTGACTATTTTACTTGCGCTAGAAGAGTTGGTTAGGCTGTTTTCAAGTCATCCAGAGCGTTGGTGACTGTAACTGTGCTGCTGGCAACAATTTAATTACGTTTTTTTGCCGATGTTTACTGACACCGGTCATATTCAACATTCGAAATCGGACTAGATAGCCAGAGTGAATTAACGAACGCGCCCTGAGTGTGCCAGAGTGCAGAATAACTGATGAATTTACGAACGCTCAATATGGCCGGTGTCAGTAAACGTTGGCAAAAAAGCGTAATTAAATAGTGTGCGCTCTGAACACTCCGAGAGTAGGTATCCCTGTTCTTCAACACAACAGAACCTCTGGTCCTCAAGGAGTGGGTATCCCTGTTCTTCAACACAACAGAACCTCTGTTCCTCAAGGAGTGGGTAGCCCTGTTCTTCAACACAACAGAACCTCTGGCCCTCATGGAGAGGATAGCCCTGTTCCTCAACACCACAGAACCTCTGGCCCTCAAGGAGTGGGTATCCCTGTTCTTCAACACAACAGAACCTCTGGTCCTCAAGGAGTGGGTATCCCTGTTCTTCAACACAACAGAACCTCTGGTCCTCAAGGAGTGGGTAGCCCTGTTCCTCAACACCGCAGAACCTCTGGTCCTCATGGAGAGGATAGCCCTATTCCTCAATACCGCAGAACCAGAAAAGTGATGGGTGGGGCTAAAGCTTAAGAGGGTGTGAACGATGCTGAATGGGTGTAGACAAAGAAGAGCTCTCCAGTAGGTACCAAAGCATTCAAAGGCATTTTCTCAAAAGTGAGTTTACAAGTTGATCATCTTTCAAAGCAGAATTGCTTTCCCATTGTTCCCTTAAATGCAGTGTATGATATACCATTTTGTAGCTCTGTGTCTCTGCTTTTATCCAATGTAAAAAACACCATTTCAAATTTTACTACATAAGACCCAATCAAGGCAGTCGGTCACATATAGTTATTGATAGTCATAGATAGTCACAGATAGTCATAGATAGTAATACATAGTCATTGACAGTCATATAAAGTAATCGATAGTCATATATAGTCATTGATAGTCATATACAGTACAGTCATTGACAGTCATTGATAGTCATATACAGTATAGTCATTTATAGTCATTGGTAGTCATATATAGTCATTGACAGTCATTGATAGTCATAGATAGTAACACATGCCTGTAGGGCCAGGAGGTTTTCCTGACCCTGAACCTGACCATAACCCTGACCATAACCCTGACCCTGACCAGAGTTATAAGCTATAACATCTCTGAGTATCTAGACCATAAAACCTTAAGAGAACCTGGCTGCTTACTGTCCCTCCAGCTACATGTAACTACAGTACAGCGAAACAACAACAGCTACATTCATTCACTTCCTTAAGCTAACTATAAAACCTGGATAGTCTGCCAGTCCCACAACAATAGCCACTAAAAAAAAACGATAAAACGCTGTGCTAACTTCAGTAAGCTAATGAGGACAAAGTAATTTACTGATGTGTGTGTTGGAGATCGCTATGGTGACAGAATTAGGAAAACAGGATTGCCTCTTACTGTGTCGGCCCTATGTGCTTTTCAGACATTACTTCACTGAGTTTAAACAATGTAATAATAACCCCCCCCACCCCTCACCCTGTACATCCCACCCTGCACATCCCACTCTGTACATCCCACCCTGCACATCCCACCCTGCACATCCCACCCTGCACATCCCACCCTGTACATCCCACTCTGTACATCCTTTTCCCCTGACACACAATGGTATTATACATTAGCCCCAATCTATCAACAGAAAATTAGGAATCAGTCTGAATTAGTCCATATACAGTGGGGGAAAAAAGTATTTAGTCAGCCACCAATTGTGCAAGTTCTCCCACTTAAAAAGATAAGAGAGGCCTGTAATTTTCATCATAGGTACACGTCAACTATGACAGACAAAATGAGGAAAAAAAATCCAGAAAATCACATTGTAGGATTTTTTATGAATTTATTTGCAAATTATGGTGGAAAATAAGTATTTGGTCAATAACAAAAGTTTCTCAATACTTTGTTATATACCCTTTGTTGGCAATGACACAGGTCAAACGTTTTCTGTAAGTCTTCACAAGGTTTTCACACACTGTTGCTGGTATTTTGGCCCATTCCTCCATGCAGATCTCCTCTAGAGCAGTGATGTTTTGGGGCTGTCGCTGGGCAACACAGACTTTCAACTCCCTCCAAAGATTTTCTATGGGGTTGAGATCTGGAGACTGGCTAGGCCACTCCAGGACCTTGAAATGCTTCTTACGAAGCCACTCCTTCGTTGCCCGGGCGGTGTGTTTGGGATCATTGTCATGCTGAAAGACCCAGCCACGTTTCATCTTTAATGCCCTTGCTGATGGAAGGAGGTATTCACTCAAAATCTCACGATACATGGCCCCATTCATTCTTTCCTTTACACGGATCAGTCGTCCTGGTCCCTTTGCAGAAAAACAGCCCCAAAGCATGATGTTTCCACCCCCATGCTTCACAGTAGGTATGGTGTTCTTTGGATGCAACTCAGCATTCTTTGTCCTCCAAACACGACGAGTTGAGTTTTTACCAAAAAGTTATATTTTGGTTTCATCTGACCATATGACATTCTCCCAATCCTCTTCTGGATCATCCAAATGCACTCTAGCAAACTTCAGACGGGCCTGGACATGTACTGGCTTAAGCAGGGGGACACGTCTGGCACAGCAGGATTTTAGTCCCTGGCGGCGTAGTGTGTTACTGATGGTAGGCTTTGTTACTTTGGTCCCAGCTCTCTGCAGGTCATTCACTAGGTCCCCCCGTGTGGTTCTGGGATTTTTGCTCACCGTTCTTGTGATCATTTTGACCCCACGGGGTGAGATCTTGCGTGGAGCCCCAGATCGAGGGAGATTATCAGTGGTCTTGTATGTCTTCCATTTCCTAATAATTGCTCCCACAGTTGATTTCTTCAAACCAAGCTGCTTACCTATTGCAGATTCAGTCTTCCCAGCCTGGTGCAGGTCTACAATTTTGTTATTGGTGTCCTTTGACAGCTAGTTTGGTCTTGGCCATAGTGGAGTTTGGAGTATGACTGTTTGAGGTTGTGGACAGGTGTCTTTTATACTGATAACAAGTTAAAACAGGTGCCATTAATACAGGTAACGAGTGGAGGACAGAGGAGCCTCTTAAAGAAGAAGTTACAGGTCTGTGAGAGCCAGAAATCTTGCTTGTTTGTAGGTGACCAAATACTTATTTTCCACCATAATTTGCAAATAAATTCATAAAAAATCCTACAATGTGATTTTCTGGATTTTTTTTCTCAATTTGTCTGTCATAGTTGACGTGTACCTATGATGAAAATTACAGGCCTCTCTCATCTTTTTAAGTGGGAGAACTTGCACAATTGGTGGCTGACTAAATACTTTTTTCCCCCACTGTACCATAGTTAGAAGAAAAGGATGAAAACCAGCAGTGCTGTTGGGTTGAGGAACACAACTATCCACTCCTTGAGGACCAGAGGTTCTGTTGGGTTGAGGAACAGGACTATCCACTCCTTGAGGACCAGAGGTTCTGTTGGGTTGAGGAACAGGGTTATCCACTCCTTGAGGACCAGAGGTTCGGCGGTGTTGAGGAACAGGACTACCCACTCCTTGAGGACCAGAGGTTCTGTTGGGTTGAGGAACAGGGTTATCCACTCCTTGAAGACCAGAGGTTCGGTGGTGTTGAGGAACAGGACTACCCACTCCTTGAGGACCAGAGGTTGTGCGGTGTTGAGGAACAGGGCTACCCACTCCTTGAGGACCAGAAGTTCAGCAGTGTTGAGGAACAGGGCTACCCACTCCTTGAGGACCAGAGGTTCTACGGTTTTGAGGAAGAGGGCTACCCACTCCTTGAGGACCAGAGGTTCTGTGGTTTTGAGGAACAGGGCTACCCACTCCTTGAGGACCAGAGGTTCTACGGTTTTGAGGAAGAGGGCTACCCACTCCTTGAGGACCAGAGGTTATCTGGTGTTGAAGAACAGGGATACCTCCTTCTTGAGGAACAAAGATTCTGCCATGTTGAGGAACAGGGCTACCCACTCCTTGAGGACCAGAGGTTCTGTGGTGTTGAGGAACAGGGCTACCCACTCCTTGAGGACCAGAGGTTCTGCAGTTTTGAGGAACAGAGCTACCCACTCCTTGAGGACCAGAGGTTCTGCAGTTTTGAGGAACAGGGCTACCCACTCCTTGAGGACCAGAGGTTCTGCAGTGTTGAGGAACAGGGCTACCCACTCCTTGAGGACCAGAGGTTCTGCAGTGTTGAGGAACAGGGCTACCCACTCCTTGAGGACCAGAGGTTCTGCAGTGTTGAGGAACAGGGCTACCCACTCCTTGAGGACCAGAGGTTCTACGGTTTTGAGGAAGAGGGCTACCCACTCCTTGAGGACCAGAGGTTATCTGGTGTTGAAGAACAGGGATACCTCCTTCTTGAGGAACAAAGATTCTGCCATGTTGAGGAACAGGGCTACCCACTCCTTGAGGACCAGAGGTTCTGTGGTGTTGAGGAACAGGGCTACCCACTCCTTGAGGACCAGAGGTTCTGCAGTTTTGAGGAACAGAGCTACCCACTCCTTGAGGACCAGAGGTTCTGCAGTTTTGAGGAACAGGGCTACCCACTCCTTGAGGACCAGAGGTTCTGCAGTTTTGAGGAACAGGGCTACCCACTCCTTGAGGACCAGAGGTTCTGCAGTGTTGAGGAACAGGGCTACCCACTCCTTGAGGACCAGAGGTTCTGCAGTGTTGAGGAACAGGGCTACCCACTCCTTGAGGACCAGAGGTGCTCAGAGTAAAAAGGGGCAGAAATGAGATGCTGAGCTGCGTGTGAAATACGTAAGTCAGGCTGTAGCCCACCAGCACGAGAGTTAACCAGCCCTAAATTATAGTGGTGAATAATGGAGATGCCTACCTGTGTGTGAGAGCTGCAGGCGGGGTCCGCTCTGGCTCCAGGTTGCAGCGGTGGAGTCCGTAGAGGTGGTGTCTGATAGCAACAACAGCAGTTGGAGGAACACACCCAGCAGAACACAGGCCCTCCGTGGCCCCAGGATCCTCATCTTCATCATTTTTAAAAGTACAGGTGGTCGTCTCTGTTACATCACCCAGTGGATCGTCTCTGCAGTTTCTAATGCTGCTCTGTGAGAATGGGAAGAGATAGACAAGCTGTCATGGAAAAAAATACTTTCAATTGAGTACAAGTAGGACTTCCTGACCAGGAAAATGTAGAGGTACAGCCCATACCCATGACCAGGAGTGTTTCCTGGATATGTCGCATGGGAAGGTAAAACTCCTCGCCCTAGTCATAACACAACATACAAAGGCCAGGTGACAAGCACATAAATCAATTAAAATTCAGAAAGAAAATACAACCTGAAATGTAATGGGATACTCTTGTGAAATGAATTAAATATTGGACCATGACTTTGGTTGATATTTACAGTGGCTGGCCAAGCACCAGACATACACCTGTGTAATTCTTTAAAATATGAAATATGTTCCTGAGAAAATAAGACCTTAAAAATATTCCTGAGAAAATGAAACATTTTTTTGAGGTCATAATTCATCATAATGCCTGGCTCATAACTTGCCTTGAGGTTTAAAGTTTAAACAGGTGGGGAGAAACATTTGATGAGAGTCAAGTAGAGCAGGCTACACTATATATCTGGGAATATGAGTGTTTTTGTACAGTGTTTTTCCATTTATGGTCAGAATCTTTGTAGGGCGTCGTTTTAGACCGACAAGATATGATCAGACAAGCAAGAGACAGCCCACACCTTTCCCCTCTCCCTCTCGCTGTCTCTCGCTCTCTTTCTGTCTCTCTCGCTGTCTCTCTCTTGTTCTTTCTCTCTCTGTCCCTCTCTCTATTTCTCTCTCTTTCTCCTTCTGTCTCACTCTCTCTCTCTCACTCTCTTCCTGTCCCTCTCTTTCTCTCTCTCTCTCTCTCCCTCTCTCTATTTCTCTCTCTTTCTCTTCCTGTCCCTCTCTTTCTCTCTCTCTCTCTCCCTCTCTCTATTTCTCTCTCTTTCTCTTCCTGTCCCTCTCTTTCTCTCTCTCTCTCTCCCTCTCTCTATTTCTCTCTCACTCTCTTCCTGTCCCTCTCTTTCTCTCTCTGTCCACTCCCCTCTCTTTCTCTCTCTGTCCACTCCCCTCTCTTTCTCTCTCTGTCCACTCCCCTCTCTCTATTTCTCTATCTTTCTCCTTCTGTCTCACTCTCTCTCTCACTCTCTTCCTGTCCCTCTCTTTCTCTCTCTCTCTCTCTCTCTATTTCTCTCTCTTTCTCCTTCTGTCTCTCTCTCTCTCTCACTCTCTTTCTGTCCCTCTCTTTCTCTCTCTGTCCACTCCCCTCTCTAAAACAAGCTGCATAGTATTTGGCTCAACAAGACAGAGTGTTGACGTGGATCCTTGTTTTTAAATAAAGACTAAAGTCAAGTGAACTCTTTACCCCTGACTTTCCAGATCACTTGATCTAACAGAAGGAGGGCCACGCTTCACAGCCTATGTTCGGTGCACAGTTAAGTTTCCAAATATCTCCATCACGAAAGACAATGAATGAAGTACTCCCAAGTGCTTCAGCTGAGAGGCCAGATCATCAGAGCAGACAACACTATAGAGAGACACGGTTTGATAAAGTGTTTAACGGTGTTTACACATCACACTGGAAAGAAACCTGATCTGGACTAAGAGGGCTTCTGCGCCGTCGGTGTGGACAAACCAGCAGACCTGGGTTCAGGTAGGATTGGATTTCTTTCAAATACTTTAGAACATTTGATTGCGCTTGCCTGGAGCAGCTATCTCCTTCTCTACCTCCTTTACCACCTGACCTCAACAGATGTTTTATTTATTTATTTATTTAACCTTTATTTATCTTGGCAAGTCAGTTAAAAACAAATTATTATTTACAATGGACGGCCTACCCCGGCCAAACCCGGACGACGCTGGGCCAATTGTGCGCCGCCCTATGGGACTCCCATTCACGTCCGGATTGTGATACAGCCTGGAATCGAACCAGGGTCTGTAGTGACGCCTCAAAGCACTGAGATGCAGTGTTCTGGAGCTGGGAGCCAGAGGGTGTGTGTTTCTTCTTCCCTGTTATGGAGGATATGCTGCCTTCGACCAAGGACAGCGAGCCCAGGGTTTCCGACGCACACAGTCATTGCCTACCATCTGGAATTTACTCCCACTGAGAGCATCTCCTTCCCACCATGCTGCTAGTCAGTTAGTTTGTGTTGTATTAGTTTGTGTTATTCCTCCAGAGCACTGTACAAACGCTGTCCTCACAATCAGTATTGTACAGTCATTGACAAAGGCACCCACTGTGACTTCAGAGTAGTGTAGGCCCGCACGTCCTGATACGTTGACTTGGCTGGAGAGAGAGAGAGAGGAGACTCGAGGCCATGGAGGTGGTCGAAGTAACACATTTAATACTGAATTCTTCTGGATACATGCATTTACATTCAATGTGCAAGATGCGAGAGCAAGTCACATTTTAGATGGCACAGGGCATAGTACAAAATGAATAGCAAAGCATTTCAGTCTACAGTTTGGTGATCAGAAACAGTGGCCCTAAGAAGCCAAACGCCTCAAAGGAAGAGCTTATATAGTCATTCTAAATTACATATACATGCATCGTTACAGATTGATACAAAACTGATACAACTCTCAATTGAACAAGGAGAACAGTGACCCCATTTGCTACTTTGGGTACAGAGATTGTTCAGCAGCTTAAGTCAGTTGAAGGTTGGATTGTCACGAGCTGAGGCCTCTCTGTCCTGTGATCTGAGAATGATGGAAAACACTTGTATACTCAAACCATTTTAAGTTGTGTGTGTGCAATTAAGCAGGTTACTCGTGATATGATTGTAAGCAAAGATCCCAGAAAGAGGGGAACTCCTGTTTTGAATGTTTTAATAGGTAATTTAAATCACTGGTATATTCCCCTCCTGGTTTCAGTAACTGCTGACACGAAAACACGCGAGGGGCCAAATTCTAAAAGCACTTTGAAAATGGGTCCAGTGGCACAATCACTTTTTATTAATATTATTATGATCCTTTCCATCACTCTAAGCTGACACTCACACATGTTGCCAATGAGCAGCCATGGAATGTTATTTTGTTTCCCTCTCAGAAGAGATTAATTGCTGTGGTGACTTTTAGAGAGAAACTTCCCAGGTCACTCCCTGAGCAGTGCACCTGCACTCAGGACCACACTCTCAGAAAAATAGGTTCCATCTAGAACCTAACAGGGTTCTTTGGCTGTCCCCATAGGAGAACCCTTTAAAAAACCATTTTTGGTTCCAAGTAGAACCCTTTTGAGTTCCATGTAGAACCCTCTGTGGAAAGGGTTTGACATGGAACCCAAAAGAGTTCTACCTGGAACCAAAAAGAGTTCTACCTGGAACCAAAAAGAGTTCTACCTGGAACCAAAAAGGGTTCTCCTATGGTGACAGCTGAAAAATCCTTTTGGAACCTTTTTTTTCTAAGAGTGCACTGCAGTAAAACTAGTCAAAGTAATGAACTGAAGGCTCAAAGCCTTGGGTGCAGCCCACGCCTCAGTGAGAGACAGGGAGAGTAAATCATGGAGGTATTAAGATGTTACCAAAGAGAGGCTGTAAAGCTGTCACCTCCTCCTTCCCCCTTTGCTCTGATGCTCTGCAATCACACCCATTTCTCTTCTCACAGCTCTGCTGGATAAATCAGCATCCCAGGAATGTAACATTTGGATTTTAGGAAGTTGGTCATGTGGCATGGTAGATTTCTAGTTGTAAATATGAAGGAAAAAGATGAGTCTTGCCAGTAGGTGATGAGAGTTTGACTTCCTTGGGTCACGATGAAATAACCTCAAGTGGGTTTGTAGTAAAATCCCAACAATAGCCAAGACAACCAACATAGGGAGCAACTGTTTTGGCTTCCTGTTGGCTCCTATGCAATCTGCATACCATCTAATCTATCACTGCTCACTCTCACCCCAGGGGTCTGTCTATAGGCAGGGCCGGATTAATGCAGGGGTTTACCAGGGCTGAAGCCCCTGGGCCTAGACACGTGCCCAAGAGGCAGCAAATACAATTTAAAAAATGTAATACATATATATATATGGGGGCCCAGGTGGGTAACTGGGGGGCCCTGCCTTGATTGCGTAACTGATTAGTAAAACATGAAAATACTTTTTTTTTTTAAGTGCTAAATAAATACATGTGACGGGTCAATTGTGTGAGTCAGGGGCCCAAACCCGTAGTGGGCACAAGAGACAAAGAAATAAAATAAACCAAAATAACCTTTTTATTTGTGTATTATTATAATTTTGTATCCAACCAGAGAGCATCATTTTGCCACAGAGGATCAATAGTTTATAAAAAAATAACTGCGGATTAAGTTTATTTTGGCAGTTATGCCTACCGTTGGGTAGGCCGCAGTTTGGGCAGCAAGCAGGCCAAATATAGGCTACAGCTTGTTATGTTGTGGCCATAGACATATCATCCATCGAAGGGTTTTGTAACCTTTTACAGTACCCTGGCAATTTGGCTGTTAAACTAATGGGTACACTAGCAATGGATGCCAGTCCTGACTTGAATGGGAACTGCCATCTATGGATTATATTAGCTTATTTTTTTCTTTAAGCAATGGCTTTTTTTCTGGCCACTCTTCCATAAGGCCCAGCTCTGTGGAGTGTACCGCTTAAAGTGGTCCTATGGACAGATATTGAAAGCTGACAAAATATTTTGGTAGCCTCCAAACTGTGTTTTCCCACGATCGTATTTTGCAATATTGCAAAAGGCCTGTTTATTCCGCATGCTGTTTGGTCACTGACAGATTTGCCTCGCGTTCCTGACTGTAGGCTATACCTTGTGATTGGGCAATCTCCGTAGCCCACAGGGCAGACTGGGGAAAAGGCACAACCTGGCGCACGTGAGCGCCGTACAGGGCAGACCAAGGGACGGGGTATGGGTGGCGAACTTGACGACGTCATGACGACTTGGGGGGCGATAAATTCAAAACAACAACGACAAAAACTGTCTGTGTCCCTAATGTCACCCTAATGGCACCCCATTCCCTACATAGAGCCCTATGGGTCCTTGTCAAAAGTAGTGCACTACATAGGGAATGGGGTGCCATTTGGGACAGGCCCCCAGAGAGAACAGAGATTACTGGAGAAGACTGGCTTTAAGCAGCCAAGAAAGCTGCCCCCTCTGCCCCTTCAGCCCCACCATTCTGCCCAGACAAAGAGCTCAGGACATGGCAGGACACCTACAGGTGCAGCATCTTAATTCGAGGGGAAAACCCTGTCCCTCTCTCAATGAGCAGTGTCCCCATCCACATTTCCAAATCACTGACAGGTTTTAGAACAGAGCCTTGCCTATACTGTGCAGACCGATCTGGGTTCAAATAGTATTTGTTTTTCTTTCAAATACATCATTAGCCCAGCTTGATTGAGCTTCCCTGTCTGGTGGAATGGAACCAATGGAATAGAGATAGTTCCAAAAGAGCAAACCCCGCCCATACTGGCATTCCAGGCAGGCTCAATCAAGTATCTGAAAGAAAACATATACTATTTGAACCTAGCAGGGAGCTGACAGTGACAGTCTTTAGAATAGTGTCATTGAGTAATTCTCCTCTGCCTGACAGGCAGTGACAGGGGCAGACCAAAGAAATATAATTACTAGGAGGGACAAAACCCTTTCAGACCAGACTTGAATGCATGGAAATATCCATTCAGGCAGACGCTGTCCAACCCTATCCTGTCTCTCGCTGGCAACATCCTAGCCTGGTCCAAGATCAGTTTGTGCTGTATAACAAACTCTTATGTATGACAACCATATACAGAACAAACAGATCTGGGACAAGATTAACAGTACATAAGAGATGCTTCAGTGCCGCTACCCTGGGCAGCTGCCAATCGCGCACCCTGGCATAGATTAACACAAAAACACCAGTGCCCAGGCCTGAATAACATTCTCTCTGGCAGCCATGGAACCCATTGAGGAGCTCGCCAACAACATAGCAAATAGCATACCAACTAAACTGGGGGACTTTCTAATGGGTTCATCTCCATTCAAATATGTTTTTCTTAAGGAATGTTAGTAACTACACCACCTACTGGTGGTTTTCTCATTCCAGATTCCACCACATTTACGGGTTGACTCATTTTTAGACAGTAACAGAGCAGTTACTAACATCCAATTTTAGTCATTGTAACTACAAGATTCTAGAATGCAGAAAACCACCAGTAGATTACAGCAGCTGTCTACAAACAATGGTTTAGGGCTGTGAGACTGACTGGTATGAAAAGGTTAAAGTGTGTCAGAAGGGGGTTTTGGGTGATATTAAAGGCTAGTGAAGATGACTACTCCCACACCCCAGTGGTATTATTGACTCCTGGAATAACAGACTACACCTCTGTTGAAGGAACATGAACTATGACTCACAGAAAGAGAGAGAGAGAGAGAGAGAGAGAGAGAGAGAGAGAGAGAGAGAGAGAGAGAGAGAGAGAGAGAGAGAGAGAGAGAGAGAGAGAGAGAGAGAGAGAGAGGTAAGTAGGGGGGGAGAGAGAGGGAGGGAGGGAGGGAGAAAATGAGACGGATAGAGGGGGGAGAGAGGGAGGGAGGTAGAGAGGGAGGTAGAACGAGATAGAGGGGGAGAGAGGGAGAGAGAGAGAGAGAGAGAGAGAGAGAGAGAGAGAGAGAGAGAGAGAGAGAGAGAGAGAGAGAGAGAGAGAGAGGGAGGGAGAGAGAGGGAGGGAGAGGGGGAGGTAGAACGAGACAGATAGATGGGGAGAGAGGGAGGGAGAGAGGGAGGTAGAGAGGGGGGAGGCACTACAGACAGTCAGGTTTAAAAGCCTTACTGAACTTCTCACTTTCAGAAGTGGCCAAATGGGATTGCATGGTATTTCTAAGGAGTGTTAGAAGGCAGCTTTGTTGTATTTCAATAAACTAAAGGAAAGAGTCAAATCTTAGCTGTCGAGTTCAATGTCAAACACTTAAAATGGACAAAAGAAGACGACCTTCCTTTACTGCCACAACGATTGTAAAGCAACAATTAGCATTTCCCACTGCAATTAATAGAATTTCACAAGGTTGTTAAGCTACCGGCGTCTTTGAGACGTTTACCACTTATAGGGCACCAAATTCCAGCTGATGTTGTTTTCTCAATTGACCATCTGCTGTTGTTTTCTCTAGCCATTTACCATCTGCTGTTGTTTTCTCCATTGACCATTTGCTGTTGTTTTCTCCATTGACCATCTGCTGTTGTTTTCTCCAGCCATTGACCATCTGCTGTTGTTTTCTCCAGCCATTGACCATCTGCTGTTGTTTTCTCCATTGACCATCTGCTGTTGTTTTCTCCATTGACCATCTGCTGTTGTTTTCTCCAGCCATTGACCATCTGCTGTTGTTTTCGCCATTGACCATCTGCTGTTGTTTTCTCCATTGACCATCTGCTGTTGTTTTATCTAGCCATTGACCATCTGCTGTTGTTTTCGCCATTGACCATCTGCTGTTGTTTTCTCCAGCCATTGACCATCTGCTGTTGTTTTCTCCATTGACCATCTGCTGTTGTTTTATCTAGCCATTGACCATCTGCTGTTGTTTTCTCCATTGACCATCTGCTGTTGTTTTCGCCATTGACCATCTGCTGTTGTTTTATCTAGCCATTGACCATCTGCTGTTGTTTTCTCCATTGACCGTCTGCTGTTGTTTTCTCCATTGACCATCTGCTGTTGTTTTCTCCATTGACCATCTGCTGTTGTTTTCGCCATTGACCATCTGCTGTTGTTTTCTCCATTGACCATCTGCTGTTGTTTTCGCCATTGACCATCTGCTGTTGTTTTCTCCAGCCATTGACCATCTGCTGTTGTTTTCTCCATTGACCATCTGCTGTTGTTTTCTTCATTGACCATCTGCTGTTGTTTTCTCCAGCCATTGACCATCTGCTGTTGTTTTCTCCAGCCATTGACCATCTGCTGTTGTTTTCTCCATTGACCATCTGCTGTTGTTTTCTCCATTGACCATCTGCTGTTGTTTTCGCCATTGACCATCTGCTGTTGTTTTCTCCATTGACCATCTGCTGTTGTTTTCGCCATTGACCATCTGCTGTTGTTTTCTCCAGCCATTGACCATCTGCTGTTGTTTTCTCCATTGACCATCTGCTGTTGTTTTCTTCATTGACCATCTGCTGTTGTTTTCTCCAGCCATTGACCATCTGCTGTTGTTTTCTCCAGCCATTGACCATCTTCTGTTGTTTTCTCCATTGACCATCTGCTGTTGTTTTCTCCATTGACCATCTGCTGTTGTTTTCTCCAGCCAATGACCATCTGCAGTTGTTTTCTCCAGCCAATGACCAGACAGCTACAACAAAAGGGAAAGGATGTGTTTCTCTCGGTCTGTCAATCACAGCTGATTTGTTGGCTGAGGTTTGTGATTCGGCTGGTGTGGTGTAGCCTACAGTCCAAACTATAAGAATGTCTAATATTTAGATTAGTTAGTGATGTGATAGTCTACAGTGGATTGCGAAAGTGTTCACCCCCCTTGGCATTTTTCCTATTTTGTTGCCTTACAACCTGGAATTAAAATTGATTTTGTGCCACTGGGATTTTTGCCCATTCTTCAAGGCAAAACTGCTCCAGCTCCTTCAAGTTGGATGGGTTCCGCTGATGTACAGCAATCTTTAAGTCATACCACAGATTCTCAATTGGATTGAGGTCTGGGCTTTGACTAGGCCATTCCAAGACATTTAAATGTTTCCCCTTAAACCACTTGAGTGTTGCTTTAGCAGTATGCTTATGGTCATTGTCCTGCTGGAAGGTGAACCTCCATCCCAGTCTCAAATATCTGGATGACTGAAACAGGTTTCCCTCAAGTATTTCCCTGAATTTAGCGCCATCCATCATTCCTTCCATTCTGACCAGTTTCCCAGTCCCTGCTGATGAAAAACATCCCCACAGCATGATGCTGCCACCACCATACTTCACTGTGGGGATGGTGTTCTCGGGGTGATGAGAGGTGTTGGGTTTGCGCCAGACATTGCGTTTTCCTTGATGGCCAAAAAGCTCAATTTTAGTCTCATCTGACCAGAGTACCTTCTTCCATACGTTTGGGGAGTCTCCCACATGCCTATTGGCGAACACCAAACGTGTTTGCTTATTTTTTTCTTTAAGCAATGGCTTTTTTCTGGCCACTCTACCGTAAAGCCCAGCTCTGTGGAGTGTACGGCTTAAAGTAGTCCTATGGACAGATACTCCAATCTCCGCTGTGGAGCTTTGCAGTTCCCTTCAGGGTTATCTTTGGGCTCTTTGTTGACTCTCTGATTAATGCCCTCCTTTCCTTGTCCGTGAGTTTTGGTTGGCAGCCATCTCTTGGTAGGTTTGTTGAGGTGCCATATTCATTCCATTTTTTTATAACGGTGCTCAGTGGGATGTTCAAAGTTTTGGATATTTTCTTATAACCGAACCCTGATCTGTACTTCTCCACAACTTTGTCCCTGACCTGTTTGGAGAGCTCCTTGGTCTTCATGGTGCCACTTGCTTGGTGGTGCCCCTTGCTTAGTGGTGTTGCAGACTCTGGGGCCTTTCAGAACAGGTGTATATACTGAGATCATGTGACACTTTATTGCACACAGGTGGACTTTTTAAACTAATTATGTGACTTCTGAAGGTAATTGGTTGCACCAGATCTTATTTAGGGGCTTCATAGCAAAGGGGGTGAATACATATGCACGCACCACTTTTCCGCTATTTATGTTTTCGAATTTTTTGAAACAAGTTATTATTTTCATTTCACTTCACCAATTTGGACTATTTTGTGTATGTCCATTACATGAAATCCAAATGAAAATCCATTTAAATTACAGGTTGAAATGCAACAAAATAGGATAAACGCCAAGGGGATGAATACTTTTCCAAGGCACTGTATATATGTTAAGACTAGAGCCAAGAGCCAAACCCTCTTCAAACAAACATTATTCACAAGACATGAGAAAGTCATGTTTATCCTACATGGGATTGGTATTGTGTGAAATGATAAAGGTAGAAGATAAAGATACTCTAGCATATTTACAGTAATGTAAAGTACGAAACAACAAGCAGCATCTTCAAGTACGGAACAACAAGCAGCATCTTCAAGTACGGAACAACAAGCAGCATCTTCAAGTACGGAACAACAAGAAGTATCTTCAAGTACGGAACAACAAGCAACATCTTTAAGTACGGAACAACAAGCAGCATCTTCAAGTACGGAACAACAAGCAGCATCTTCAAGTACGGTACAACAAGCAGCATCTTCAAGTATGGAACAACATGCAGCATCTTCAAGTACGGAACAACATGCAGCATCTTAAAGTACGGAACAACAAGCAGCATCTTCAAGTACGGAACAACAAGCAGCATCTTCAAGTACAGAACAACAAGCAAAATCTTCAAGTACAGAACAACAAGCAGCATCTTCAAATACAGAACAACAAGCAGCATCTTCAAGTAAGGAAACAACAAGCAGCATCTTCAAGTACGAAACAACAAGCAGCATCTTTAAGTACAGAAGAACAAGCAGCATCTTTAAGTACGGAACAACAAGCAGCATCTTCAAGTACGGAACAACAAGCAGCATCTTCAAGTATGGAACAACAAGCAGCATCTTCAAGTATGGAACAACTAGCAGCATCTTCAAGTATGGAACAACAAGCAGCATCTTCAAGTATGGACTAACAAGCAGCATCTTCAAGTACGGAACAACAAGCAGCGTCTTCAAGTACATACAACAAGCAGCGTCTTCAAGTACGGAACAACAAGCAGCATCTTCAAGTATGGAACAACAAGCAGCATCTTCAAGTACGGCACAACAAGCAGCATCTTCAAGTATGGAACAACAAGCAGCATCTTCAAGTATGGAACAACAAGCAGCATCTTCAAGTATAGTACAACAAGCAGCATCTTCAAGTACATACAACAAGCAGCATCTTCAAGTACGGAACAACAAGCAGCATCTTCAAGTACGGAACAACAAGCAGCATCTTCAAGTACGGAACAACAAGCAGCATCTTCATCTCCTCATGCTGTTGTTTGGGACCAGCATCAAATCAAATCAAAGTTAATTCATTCGTCACATGCTTCATATACGTAAACGGTGCAATGAAATGCTTACTCGCGAGCTTCCTCAACATTGCAGTAAATAATAAATTAGCAGTAAAACTAGAGCATTCACAATACAAATACTACGTCAATAATAACAAAGTCTAAAAGGCAGAGACTCATGCTGAGTATTGGGTCTGATTGCACTGAGACAACCCCTTCTGCTTCACCACAGTGGCTTGTCAAGCACTTGTTTGCTCGAATCAGAGAACATATGGCATTGCACAAGTCATTCATATTTTCAAACAAATCTCCAATCAACGCCAGTGCGTGATTTCTGTGAATGTCTGGGTTACTGTTAGAATGTGGCCCTCTGGTCTTCTCTCACTGTGGTCAGAAACACAACCACCCAAGCTGTTGAACACACACACACACACACACACACACAGAGAGCTCAACAAGCTCACCCCATCTAATTAAATTATTGCCAGTGAGAGTATTCCCAGTAGTTCATATGGTTTCCCAGAGAGATTTGATCCCCTGAGAGAATTGATAAAGGACGTCTAATTTCTGCAATGAGGGAGACCCCACTGCATTTCTCCCATTACCTTCCATGCACTGCTTCTTACAGAAGCCCACTAGTAGCTACCCAGGAACCCCTGTCATTATTCATTACTCAACACACTCTCTGTTTACGTCCCAAATGGCACCCTATTCCCTAGATAGTGCACTACTTTTGACCGGGACCCCAAAAGGCTCTGGTGAAAAGTAGTGCATTATAAAGGGGATTGGGGTGCCGTTTGGAACGCAGCCGCTCTTTCTGAAGCTTGGTATCTTCCCAGAGCCATGTGGGAATCGTAAGACAACATGTAGTGTCCGTCTTTAGGGAGGCTGGGAAATGATGAGGGATATGTCATCTATCAAGATGTCTGTCTAAACTGAACTGAGCTGCTGGAAGGCATAGTCACTCTAGAGATACAGGCTGTCTTCCAAATGGCACCCTATTCCCTACATAGTGCACTACGTTGGGCCCGGGCCAAAACTAGTGGACTATATAGGGAATAGGATGCCATTTTAGACACAGCCACAGTGTATGAAGTGATGGAGTGTCAAAGTCTGCTGCTGTAGTTTCTAGTCCTACTGACTACTGTAGTTTCTAGTCCTACTGACTACTGTAGTTTCTAGTCCTACTGACTACTGTAGTTTCTAGTCCTACTGACTACTGTAGTTTATAGTCCTACTGACTACTGTAGTCTCTAGTCCTACTGACTACTGTAGTCTCTAGTCCTACTGACTACTGTAGTTTCTAGTCCTACTGACTACTGTAGTTTCTAGTCCTACTGACTACTGTAGTCTCTAGTCCTACTGACTACTGTGGTTTCTAGTCCTACTGACTACTGTAGTTTCTAGTCCTACTGACTACTGTAGTTTCTAGTCCTACTGACTACTGTAGTCTCTAGTCCTACTGACTACTGTAGTTTCTAGTCCTACTGACTACTGTAGTCTCTAGCCCTACTGACTACTGTAGTCTCTAGTCCTACTGACTACTGTAGTTTCTAGTCCTACTGGCTACTGTAGTTTCTAGGCATACTGACTACTGTAGTTTCTAGGCATACTGACTACTGTAGTTTCTAGTCCTACTGACTACTGTAGTTTCTAGGCATACTGACTACTGTAGTTTCTAGTGTGATGTCACGAGAGGCTGTGTCCTGGAGGGACGTTACATCCCCCTGAGATGGCTGCAAACCCAGACAGCTATGGCTCCATCTGCTGGTATGGTCGGGAACTCCACCCCTCTATGGCCAATCTTCCCACGCAGCTGAAACAAATCAGGGGCTGATGAGCTGAAGGTTTTTTGAAGGGAAGAGACACTGAGAGAGAGGGTGGGTGTTGGTGAAGAAACACAGTCTCCAACCTGGGCTCTCTGGAGGACAAGAGTGCTGCACGTCCACTTCCAGGAGGAATGTAAGGATTTGGAGATACTTACCTTTGGGAAATACTCACCGTTGGATATATGCACCTGTGGAAATACGTGAGAGACATTGGGAAGGACTTTTTGCTGGGTTGGCCACTAGCTGCAACGTGGACTACAGTAAGGCTGGGGAAAAGTTATCTGAGCGAGTGAGAATTATGATTTTGGATGTGGAGGAGACATCCCTGAACTGTTAACCCTTAAAGAGCCACAAGAGAACAGAATTTTGTTATATTTTCGTTAATTTCCCAAGACCTATAATAAAATCCTTGTTTTGTTTGAACCTTGTCTCCTTGCACTACTTGAGCAACCCCGCTGAAAGCTGTGTAGCCTCTCGTGACGTCACAGATGGTGGAGAACACGGGCATACTCAAGCGTTAATAGTGCATGTCAGGGGAGGATACCGAAGGTTTGATCACCCAGTTTTCCAAGTTGGCCGTAGGCTCCCCGCCGACTGAAATGGAGGACATATTGAAAGCCCTTGTTGCTGGCCAGCAAGCCCAGATGCAAGCAAACGTGGCTCTCTTGGAGGAGCAAAAGAAAGCCAACCTTCTGAAGGCAGAGGAATTGCAGTTGCAGAGACAGATGGTTGTCCAAAATACCCGCCCAATAAAGGCAAGTGACTTTATATCTAAGATGGGAGCTACCGATGACATTGAGGCATACCTGCATGCATTTGAGGCCACGGCCACTAGGGAAGCCTGGCCCAAGCAACAGTGGGTTGGTCTGTTAGCCCCCTTTCTAACCGGGGAATCGCTGAATGCTGTCCGGGACCTGGGCCCTGACCAGGTTACTGACTATGATGCCCTGAAGGCTGAGATCCTCAGCAGATATGGACTCACAAAGTTTGGTATGGCCCAGCGCTTTCACAGCTGGACCTTCCAACCAGACCAACCTCCTCGGGCGCAGATGCATGAACTTGTCCGAATCGCAAGGAAATGGCTGGATCCGCAGAGGAATACAGCAGCGGCGGTGGTGGAGGCCGTTGTGGTGGATCGTTACCTACGCGCCCTGCCTTATGAGGCAAAACGGTTCATCAGTCAACAGGCCTTGACCACGGCTGATCTGACCGTGGAAGCTGTGGAAAAGTACCAGGCCACAGCGGAGATGCTGAATGCTTCCCGAAAAGACCCCAGGAGTGCGCCCCCACCACAAATGGGAAGAACCCGTCCAAAGGACCCCAAGGTCTCGAACCCAGCCACGTCAGGACTTATCCCGGCTCCAGGGGGAGCCAGAAACCAGGCGGGTCCAAGAAGAGTACACCAGGAGGGGGAAACTCGACAGTGTTACCGGGGTGGGGAGATGGGACATATCTCCTGGCAGTGTGGGAAACCAGCCGATGAACCTATGCCCACTGCGGAGTCCTCCAGCTCAGCACCCACACACCGTTTTGCCTCGCTCTTGGGAGTCGTAGATGGCGGCCCAGATCGACCCCCCACCTGCCCGGTAACTGTGAATCACCATGATGTGGAGGCCTTACTGGATTCTGGTAGCCGGGCCACCCTGGTGCGTAAGGATTTGGTGGGCCCAACGTGTCTGACCCCGGGGAAAGTCCTCCCAGTTTCCTGTGTCCATGGGGACACCAGAGAATACCCCATTACTGAACTTACAATGACCAGCACACGGGGAACCATACACACGACGGCGGGGGTGGTTGATTCCCTCCCCGTCCCTGTCCTAATTGGACGAGACTGCCCAGCCTTTTACCCACTCTGGAGAGAGTCTCAGGAGAGGATAACCCGAGTACCTCGGAAACGGAGAGGCAAGACTCATCCTGGGAAGGCTCCGGTGCAATCCTCCGAGTTACTCACTCCCGCCCGGGCTCTGATAGGGATGGCAGGTGCCCAGACCGACACCGAGACTGGTCCGGATACGGGAGAAGAGAACGCAGCCCAGGAAAGTGCTCCGTTCTCCAGTGAAGAAGACGTCCCAGGCACCCAAGAGCTTCCCCCTCTCACAGGCCAGTATGGTACGGCTCAATTACAAGATCCTACTCTTGCAAATGCCTTAAGAAATGTGCAGGTATTAGAAGGTGTAGTGTTAGGTGATAAGACAAACCCTACTTACCCCCATTTCGCAGTAAACCGGGGGTTAGTGTATCAGATAGTCAAGAAAAATGATGAAGTGCATGAACAGCTCCTCGTGCCACAGCCCTATCGGGCCACAGTACTCAACCTAGCCCACACACACCCGCTAGGGGCCCACTTGGGGGTAGAGAAGACTAAGGAAAGAATCATGCAACGTTTCTTTTGGCCAGGAGTACACAAAGAGATAGAGAACTACTGCCGTAGTTGCCCTGAGTGTCAGCAGGTTGCGCCAAAGCCCACATATAGAAACCCGCTCATTCCCTTGCCCATTATCGAAACTCCTTTTGAGAGGATTGGATTAGACATAGTCGGGCCCTTACCGAAAAGTTCCAGGGGACATCAATACATTCTGGTCATTCTGGACTATGCAACCCGGTACCCGGAGGCCATTCCGCTGAGGAAGGCTACATCCAGACAAATCGCCAAGGAGCTGTTCCGTCTCTCAACTAGTCTGGGAATCCCAAAAGAGATATTGACGGACCAAGGGACTCCATTCATGTCCAGGGTGATGAAAGAACTCTGTGCTTTACTGAAAATCAAACAGCTGAGAACCTCGGTCTACCACCCCCAGACAGATGGCCTAGTCGAACGTTTTAACAAAACACTAAAATCCATGCTGCGGAAAGCGGTAGGGGAAGATGGGCGCAACTGGGATCAGCTGTTACCATACATATTATTTGCGGTGAGAGAGGTACCTCAGTCTTCTACTGGTTTTTCACCCTTTGAGCTCTTGCTTTCCTACAGACCCAGAGGACTGCTCGACATCGCCAAGGAGGCCTGGGAGGAGCAGCCATGCCAACAGCGGACACTGATCGACCATGTCGGGGCTATGAGGGAGAGAATGAAGGCCATCTATCCCATGATGCGGGAACACCTGGAGGCCAGTCAGCGGCAACAGCAAGCCTCCTACAACAGATCTGCTCAACCCAGGGAGTTTAAGCCGGGGGACAGAGTGCTGGTCCTGGTGCCAACCGTTGAGTGTAAATTCCTGGCAACCTGGCAAGGACCATATGAGGTCATTGAACGCATGGGAGAAGTAAACTACAAGGTGAGGCAACCAGATAAAAGAAAAACTGAGCAGATTTATCATGTTAACCTTTTAAAGAAGTGGCACGCCAGAGAGGCGATGTTCAGCTGTCTACCCCCCACAGAGACCAAGGAACCGGCGCGAGAAGAGGTTCAGCTGGGTCCAAATCTGTCCCCACATCAACGACAGATGGCCCTGGAACTCGTGGAGCAGAACCAGGATGTCTTCTCCTCCCTTCCCGGTCATACAGAGGTGGTCCAACATGAGATCCGCACCATGCCTGGCCGAACGGTAAACCAGCGGCCGTACCGCGTGCCAGAGGCTCGTAAAGTGGTTATACAGAAGGAGGTAAGGAAGATGCGGGAGTTGGGAGTAATCGAGGAGTCCCACAGTGCCTGGGCAAGTCCCATCGTACTAGTTCCCAAGCCAGACGGTTCAGTACGATTTTGTAATGACTATCGAAAGTTGAATGAAGTGTCTGAATTTGATGCATACCCAATGCCTCGTGTCGATGATTTAATAGACTCCTTGGGCCATGCTCGTTTCCTAACCACTCTTGATCTCACAAAAGGCTACTGGCAGGTACCCCTGACCCCGGCGTCCAAGGAGAAGACAGCCTTTGCCACCCCGGAGGGGCTCTACCAGTATACCCGACTTCCGTTTGGTCTCCACGGGGCACCTGCCACGTTCCAACGCCTGATGGATCGAGTCCTTGCGCCCCACAAGAGGTACGCAGCGGCTTATTTGGATGATGTTGTTATACAAAGTCCGGATTGGGCCAGCCACATACCCCGGGTACAAGCGGTGCTGGATTCGCTCAGGGAAGCAGGGCTCACGGCAAACCCGAAGAAGTGCAAGCTGGCCTTCAGTGAGACAAACTACCTGGGGTACACCATTGGGCGGGGGTTGGTCAAACCACAGGAAGCCAAACTGCGGGCCATACAGGACTGGCCGCAGCCCATCACCAAGAAGCAAGTAAGGTCATTTTTGGGCCTCGCTGGCTACTATAGACGCTTTATTGCAGATTTTGCTACCATAGCTGCACCGTTGACGGAGCTGACGACCAAACGCCACTCACGAATGGTGAAGTGGAACCCTGCGGCGGAGGCGGCTTTCCTCAACCTGAAGCGAGCACTCTGCTCCAGTCCGATCCTGGTGGCACCAGACTTCAAGAAGGAATTCATTGTCCAAGCGGATGCTTCGGAGGTGGGTCTGGGTGCTGTCCTCACCCAGGCACATGACGGTGAAGAACATCCCATTCTCTACCTAAGCAGAAAGTTACTTCCAAGAGAGAAGAACTATTCAACGGTGGAGAAAGAATGTCTGGCTGTAGTCTGGGCCCTGGAGTCCCTTCGGTTCTATCTCCTGGGCCGACGTTTCATGGTGGTATCTGATCACGCCCCTCTGCAGTGGATGGCCAAGAACAAGGAATCAAACAGTAGAGTAACCAGATGGTTTTTGAGCTTGCAACCGTTTAACTTTTCTGTTGTCCACAGGGCTGGCAAGCACCACGGCAATGCGGACGCCCTCTCCCGGCGTGATGCCTTCTTCGCTGCCTTTACCCCGACGAGGACGTCGGTCCCGAGGAGGGGGATGTGTGATGTCACGAGAGGCTGTGTCCTGGAGGGACGTTACATCCCCCTGAGATGGCTGCAAACCCAGACAGCTATGGCTCCATCTGCTGGTATGGTCGAGAACTCCACCCCTCTATGGCCAATCTTCCCACGCAGCTGAAACAAATCAGGGGCTGATGAGCTGAAGGTTTTTTGAAGGGAAGAGACACTGAGAGAGAGGGTGGGTGTTGGTGAAGAAACACAGTCTCCAACCTGGGCTCTCTGGAGGACAAGAGTGCTGCACGTCCACTTCCAGGAGGAATGTAAGGATTTGGAGATACTTACCTTTGGGAAATACTCACCGTTGGATATATGCACCTGTGGAAATACGTGAGAGACATTGGGAAGGACTTTTTGCTGGGTTGGCCACTAGCTGCAACGTGGACTACAGTAAGGCTGGGGAAAAGTTATCTGAGCGAGTGAGAATTATGATTTTGGATGTGGAAGAGACATCCCTGAACTGTTAACCCTTAAAGAGCCACAAGAGAACAGAATTTTGTTATATTTTCGTTAATTTCCCAAGACCTATAATAAAATCCTTGTTTTGTTTGAACCTTGTCTCCTTGCACTACTTGAGCAACCCCGCTGAAAGCTGTGTAGCCTCTCGTGACGTCACACTAGGCATACTGACTACTGTAGTTTCTAGTCCTACTGACTACTGTAGTTTCTAAGCCTACTGACTACTGTAGTTTCTAGTCCTACTGACTACTGTAGTTTCTAGTCCTACTGACTACTGTAGTTTCTAGTCCTACTGACTACTGTAGTCTCTATTCCTACAGACTACTGTAGTTTCTAGTCCTACTGACTACTGTAGTTTCTAGTCCTACTGACTACTGTAGTTTCTAGTCCTACTGACTACTGTAGTTTCTAGGCATACTGACTACTGTAGTTTCTAGTCCTACTGATTACTGTAGTTTCTAGTCCTACTGACTACTGTAGTTTCTAGTCCTACTGACTACTGTAGTCTCTAGTCCTACTGACTACTGTAGTTTCTAGTCCTACTGACTACTGTAGTTTCTAGGCATACTGACTACTGTAGTTTCTAGGCATACTGACTACTGTAGTTTCTAGTCCTACTGACTACTGTAGTTTCTAGGCATACTGACTACTGTAGTTTCTAGGCATACTGACTACTGTAGTTTCTAGGCATACTGACTACTGTAGTCTCTAGTCCTACTGACTACTGTAGTCTCTAGCCCTACTGACTACTGTAGTTTCTAGTCCTACTGACTACTGTAGTTTCTAGTCCTACTGACTACTGTAGTTTCTAGTCCTACTGACTACTGTAGTTTCTAGTCCTACTGACTACTGTAGTCTCTAGTCCTACTGACTACTGTAGTTTCTAGTCCTACTGACTACTGTAGTTTCTAGGCATACTGACTACTGTAGTTTCTAGGCATACTGACTACTGTAGTTTCTAGTCCTACTGACTACTGTAGTTTCTAGGCATACTGACTACTGTAGTTTCTAGGCATACTGACTACTGTAGTTTCTAGTCCTACTGACTACTGTAGTTTCTAGGCCTACTGACTACTGTAGTTTCTAGTCCTACTGACTACTGTAGTTTCTAGGCCTACTGACTACTCTAGTTTCTAGGCCTGGTGACTACTGTAGTTTCTAGGCATACTGACTACTGTAGTTTCTAGTCCTACTGACTACTGTAGTTTCTAGTCCTACTGACTACTGTAGTTTCTAGGCCTACTGACTACTCTAGTTTCTAGACCGGGTGACTACTGTAGTCTCTAGTCCTACTGACTACTGTAGTCTCTAGTCGTACTGGCTACTGTAGTTTCTAGCCTTACTGACTACTGTAGTCTCTAGTCCTACTGACTACTGTAGTTTCTAGTCCTACTGACTACTGTAGTCTCTAGTCCTACTGACTACTGTAGTTTCTAGTCTTACTGACTACTCTAGTTTCTAGTCCTACTGACTACTCTAGTTTCTAGTCCTACTGACTACTGTAGTCTCTAGTCCTACTGACTACTGTAGTTTCTAGTCTTACTGACTACTCTAGTTTCTAGTCCTACTGACTACTCTAGTTTCTAGTCCTACTGACTACTGTAGTTTCTAGTCCTACTGACTACTCTAGTTTCTAGTCGTGCTGACTGCTGTACATACAGTGTGGTCAGTCTGTGAGTTTAAAGCAGGGGATATCTCTAGTATGAAATTACGTCATGGAAGGTGAAGTGGAACAGAAAAACATGGGAGTCTGATATATAACAAGTTCTGAGGGAAACAATTATCTGAACTGAATTCCTCTACTCTTGGACAATGGGTCAGTTTGAATGTGCTTGGCTGAACATGATACAAACCACACGCATTGGTGTGGTTCAGGAACTGTGAGTAACACAATACATTTGTACAGCAGGGCAAGAAGAATGTGAGAATGGACATTTGGTAGTCTCGGGAGCATTCAGATTCCAATGCTCCAATCTCCTCCAATGTCTTCCCAAATATAGGAATTCTTATTCTTCCTCCCGTACGAAGGAACAGGAAACTAGAGGACTGGAGGTACTAAAATACACACACACACACACACACACACACACACACACACACACACACACACACACACACACACACACACACACACCGAGAGAGAAAGAATTCCACCTCATTTCCTCTAAGCGTCTAGCAGACAACAGTCTTCAGATTGTATTCTTGTTGAAAACAAACAGTGTGACCTTCTATCCAGTGGTGTATGTGACTACCTGACCTACCTATCCCCCCCCCCCTCCCCCTACCACCATTCCCGTAAGACAGTACATAGCGCCTGATGGACAATAGGTTTCCCAACCTGCAGGAGAAGAACCCCACACAAGACCGTATCCTATAAACCCACCATGGTGTCTTCCTTGTCTCCACTCCAGGGAAAATAAAGATTTATTGGATTGAATTGAATTGTTTGACCTCCACGCGTGTCTCAGCCACGTTCTTCCTCTAAGTAGAAAGGTTACAGACAGGGAGCCAAAAACCCTCTCAAACTTTATTAACTATTTTACTGTGTGCACTTGTTCACACTGATTTATTAAAGGCTACAAGCTTTGTTGTGTCCGTGTCTTGTTTAGTCTAAGTAGAATTCACCTGTTATTGTTAAATCCACCTGTTGCCCAACATGGAAAAAGTGGTAAGCAAGTTAGGTTAAAAAGAAATTAGATTTTCACCAAGTCAATTGAGTTTATTGCGTTAGAGGTTTCATGATACTTGTATCTAAACCAAAGTAGATCATTTTAAGATTGTTCTATACATCAGTTGGTCTCTATAAGCTTCAATATGAGGTCCTAAACATAGCATGAAAGTGCACCCTTGTAGCTGTGTGGGCTAATATAGTCAAAATGTTTGCCTTGGAATAAATTGAGCCAATGGCCATGGGGTAAATTGAGCCAATGGTTGAGCCAATGGCAAGTTGAGCAAATTGAAGTGTTTTCTCCCAAGGTATAATCGCTGGGATATTAGCTAACAACAGGGCCTGGGTAAAGGTATAATGCTGGGATATTAGCTAACAACAGGGCCTGGGTAAAGGTATAATCGCTGGGATATTAGCTAACAACAGGGCCTGGGTAAAGGTATAATCGCTGGGATATTAGCTAACAACAGGGCCTGGGTAAAGGTATAATCGCTGGGATATTAGCTAACAACAGGGCCTGGGTAATTACCCTCCTACCCGGGGTAAGTTGTGCCAAGAGACCACATTTTGTGGACAAGCTATATTTTCAAAACGATCATGTTTACATTAATTCTGATTATTTCCAGGGATACACAACATCCTGAAATATGTAAGAAATGTCTCAATTTACCCCAATCTCCCCTAAGCCCCGAAAAGTAATGCACATCCCAGAAAATACAAATCAAATATTCAGCCAAGCAGTGGCATAATTAATGATTTCCAATGGACAGGTTGGTAAGCCACTATTAACCCTCCTTAGAGGGTTAGATGATACAGAGTGTACAGACTGAGGTCTATGGTTATCTGTCCATCGTCCCTGGTGGTCTCCGGGACTGAGATTATCTCTCCATCGTCCCTGGTGGTCTCCGGGACTGAGATTATCTCTCCATCGTCCCTGGTGGTCTCCGGGACTGAGATTATCTCTCCATCGTCCCTGGTGGTCTCCGGGACTGAGATTATCTCTCCATCGTCCCTGGTGGTCTCCGGGACTGAGATTATCTCTCCATCGTCCCTGGTGGTCTCCGGGACTGAGATTACATTCCACATATCTAGGATGTCTCAGCACCCATAAACTACATTCTCATAATGTCACACAGAGAGAAACTCTGTGTCCCGGGTGCCCCCTAACGCCTTGATCACACCGACATCGTCATTGCGCAAAATGTTACGCATCATCTGGATATGTGTGTAACAAATGTTCAACATTCACCTTCTGCTACCATTTCTGTCAAGCCGTCTACGCATACAGCTTGACGCATACGTTCGATAAATCCAGTTTATGCACCACACAGAACGCACTGCAACTGCCTCTGCAAAGCAATGCCGCAAGGCAAACGCAGCATTCCATTGGAAATGAATCTACTTCTGGTGTACCAAAATGCAAGAACGCTATAGGTGGGATCGAAGCGTAAGGCCTCATATCAGGAATCACTTATACAAGATGAAACGAGGGTCCGGCTGCCCCCTAAGGCCTCAGATCAGTACTCTCTCTCTCTCTCTCTCTCTCTCTCTCTCTCTCTCTCTCTCTCTCTCTCTCTCACACCACACATTTGGCTTGACTCTTCTCTAAAGTGAATTTATTGAGATCAGATATTCTTTCTGTGAACGTGTTCTAATTTGGGGCCGGAGGGTTCCTTACATTATGACTATTGACAAGTTCGTGGGATAATATTGTCTTGTGTTCTTAAAATGTTTAATTAAAACTTTAATTAAAATGAGTTACTTGGGATTAATTCCAACGCCATCCTCTTCTCACCTTGTAACCTTTCCTTCCATCCTTACCTTGAAACGGCTGACATTTTCAAACCCGGTCAAGGTAAATTCACACGTAAAATAAAAAGTTCTCCATTCCCAGAGATTTCTGCTTCTTTCTCTGTAATTGCATAGGCATCCTCCCCTCCTGCTCTTTATATAAGACGCTTTGGTGGGTAAACCAAAGGCTGACAGAATGAAGCAGGGGATTCCTGTTTGTTCGTAGAGGTCACTGTGGGGGGATGATGTGGCACTTTGTGTGAAGTGGTATGGCTTTCACATGCGTCTTGTGCACTGTAGACATCAGTGCACTGTAGACATTAGTGTACTTTAAACTCTTCAATATATTCTCTCCTTTCTTTCAGAGGAAAGAGTCTGGACCACTTTGTAGCCTGTACAGAAACCTAATTATAAGGCAAGATACTTTCCTGGAATTATCCAAAGCATTTCCAGAGAGCGATCTGTTTGTCCTTAACTGTACCCTCGGGGTTGGGGGGCTTTAAACCCCAGACTGGGATCAACCATAATGATATGTGTGTGTGGTGTGTGTGTGTATTTGATCAACCATAATGACAGAGGGTAATACCACTCTGTCTGTATTGTGGTTCATTAAGGGACTTTGGAGAGGTTTTTTTGTCTGTTGATTGAGGAACTTAAAAAGAGATGAAGAGAACTGGAGGGCAGGGGATCAATTCGTTATAGTTTATTTCCTCAGACTACTATCTAGGGGTCCGATTCCGACCCGAGTTAAGCCTGGGTAAATGGCACGGAATTCCCTTTCTACGCACTTTTCTCTCTACCTTTATTCTGACCTTGGAACTGAAGCATGAGCATAGCATGTTTTTCACCCGCTAATCATTTTGGGTGGACATCAAATAAATGAAGGGTGTGGCGGAGGTGTGTCTACAGATACACCGTATTCTGGCTTAATTCCCCTCATAATTCCACCATCTTTACGTGTGAGGAAAACATGAACAAAGTCGAGCGAACGTCCCGGTTCCAAGTGGAAAAAGCATATTCTTTCCCACCCGAAAGAAATAACAGCATTCTCCATGCACTGTAATTTACAACTTGATAAGAGCTATCGATAAGAGCTAGGTAAATGAGTGATCTGTTTGGATAAGGGAATTATAAATATAAATTATACTTATTTTAGATCTATTTTACCTTATAATCGCTGTAGACATATATGAAACCAATCACATGGCAGCAAACTGAAGCATATCAACATATCAACTTTCCCACAGTAAAGTTTATGAAAGACTGTGCCATTATGCAGAGTTTAAATTGTACAGCATTTTAACTTGCAGGGATGGATACTCTCTAATGTCTTCATTATAGACTTTCTTTGTTTCCGATTTCTATCATGCTAAATATTAGCCAGTATCAGTATCGACCGTCAGTAAGCCTAATAACCATACATATCCAACTGCCAATTTACTGTTAGTTCCCTTCAGTTGGTATAGCTGACATTTTCATTCCATTTAATTACATTGTTTTGTTTACCTTCATTAGCTTCCTGTGTAAAGGCGTCACGGCCGTGTGGTTGTTGCTGAGGATCATTAGTAACAGTTGCTCCTTTTAAAAAAAGACATGTAGGCGAATTAAATCGTTACGGAGCTGAAACCGAGACAAATATGCATATACTGTATTTAGATTTCTTTCTTTCATTGATCCCTAATATCTCTCAAGTCTGTTGACAAAATTCTAACTAAAAGGTACACGGTATTTAAAGGGAGATACACAATAGAATCCAGCTTCACCGATCTATCTAAGTATATACAGAAGATAGCCCTATTTGGTAAAAGACCAAGTCCATATTATGGCAAGAACAGCTCAAATAAGCAAAGAGAAACAACAGTCCATCATTACTTTAAGACATGACGGTCAGTCAATACGGAAGATTTCAAGAACTTCAAGTGCAGTTGCAAAAACCATCAAGTGCTACGATGAAACTGGCTCTCATGAGGACCGCCACAGGAATGGAAGACCCAGAGTTACCTCTGCTGCAGAGGATAAGTTAATTACAGTGGGGGAAAAAAGTATTTAGTCAGCCACCAATTGTGCAAGTTCTTCCACTTAAAAAGATGAGAGAGGCCTGTAATTTTCATCATAGGTACACGTCAACTATGACAGACAAATTGAGGAAAAAAAATCCAGAAAATCACATTGTAGGATTTTTAATGAATTTATTTGCAAATTATGGTGGAAAATAAGTATTTGGTCACCTACAAACAAGCAAGATTTCTGGCTCTCACAGACCTGTAACTTCTTCTTTAAGAGGCTTCTCTGTCCTCCACTCGTTACCTGTATTAATGGTACCTGTTTGAACTTGTTATCAGTATAAAAGACACCTGTCCACAACCTCAAACAGTCACACTCCAAACTCCACTATGGCCAAGACCAAAGAGCTGTCAAAGGACACCAGAAAGAACATTGTAGACCTGCACCAGGCTGGGAAGACTGAATCTGCAATAGGTATGCAGCTTGGTTTGAAGAAATCAACTGTGGGAGCAATTATTAGGAAATGGAAGACATACAAGACCACTGATAATCTCCCTCGATCTGGGGCTCCACGCAAGATCTCACCCCGTGGAGTCAAAATGATCACAAGAACGGTGAGCAAAAATCCCAGAACCACACGGGGGGCCCTAGTGAATGACCTGCAGAGAGCTGGGACCAAAGTAACAAAGCCTACCATCAGTAACACACTACGCCGCTGTGCTATCCTGCAGTGCCAGACGTGTCCCCCTGCTTAAGCCAGTACATGTCCAGGCCCGTCTGAAGTTTGCTAGAGTGCATTTGGATGATCCAGAAGAGGATTGGGAGAATGTCATATGGTCAGATGAAACCAAAATATAACTTTTTGGTAAAAACTCAACTCGTCGTGTTTGGAGGACAAAGAATGCTGAGTTGCATCCAAAGAACACCATACCTACTGTGAAGCATGGGGGTGGAAACATCATGCTTTGGGGCTGTTTTTCTGCAAAGGGACCAGGACGACTGATCCGTGTAAAGGAAAGAATGAATGGGGCCATGTATCGTGAGATTTTGAGTGAAAACCTCCTTCCATCAGCAAGGGCATTGAAGATGAAACGTGGCTGGGTCTTTCAGCATGACAATGATCCCAAACACACCGCCCGGGCAACGAAGGAGTGGCTTCGTAAGAAGCATTTCAAGGTCCTGGAGTGGCCTAGCCAGTCTCCAGATCTCAACCCCATAGAAAATCTTTGGAGGGAGTTGAAAGTCCGTGTTGCCCAGCGACAGCCCCAAAACATCACTGCTCTAGAGGAGATCTGCGTGGAGGAATGGGCCAAAATATCAGCAACAGTGTGTGAAAACCTTGTGAAGACTTACAGAAAACGTTTGACCTGTGTCATTGCCAACAAAGGGTATATAACAAAGTATTGAGAAACTTTTGTTATTGACCAAATACTTATTTTCCACCATAATTTGCAAATAAATTCATTAAAAATCCTACAATGGGATTTTCTGGATTTTTTTCTCTGAATTTGTCTGTCATAGTTGACGTGTACCTATGATGAAAATTACAGGCCTCTCTCATCTTTTTAAGTGGGAGAACTTGCACAATTGGTGGCTGACTAAATACTTTTTTCCCCCACTGTATGTTAACATTGCCAAAGCAAGTTAAATAGATAATAAACAAAAGTAAAATAAACAATACAAAAGTAACAGTAAACATTGCACTCACAAAAGTTCCAAAAGAATAAAGACATTTCAAATGTCATATTATGTCTATATACAGTGTTGTAATGATGTGCACTACAACACTGTCTCTCTCTCTCTCTCTCTCTCTCTCTCTCTCTCTCTCTCTCTCTCTCTCTCACTCTCTCTCTCTCAACGTGAATATCTCCCTTCCTGATGCATACTTCTTCATAATCTCCCAGTGATTTATCAGGGTCTTTGGTCTGACGACAGTTTAGTGGGGAAACAACACAGAGGTTTAACAGAGGGAGCAACAGTCCCCGTAGAGCTCTCACTGACACACAAGGATCAGGGATCTGCTACAGGCCTGGTCTGGTCAGCCTCCCACACATAAAAACTCCATCAAGCCCACCTTGCGGTACAAACTAACGTCACCACCCACACAGAAAAAGACATGGCACTAGTCAATCAAACCCTGCTGTATTTAGACAGTAGCTCCTTTTCGTCACGGTCAGATAAACTCACTTTATACAGGATGAAACGAGGGTCCGGCTGCCCCCTAAGGCCTCAGATCAGTTCTCTCTCTCTCTCTCTCTCTCTCTCTCTCTCTCTCTCTCTCTCTCTCTCTCTCTCTCTCTCTCTCTCTCTCTCTCTCTCTCTCTCTCTCTCTCTCTCTCTCTCTCTCTCTCTCTCTCTCTCTCTCTCTCTCTCTCTCTCTCTCTCTCTCTCTCTCTCTCTCTCTCTCTCTCTCTCTCTCTCTCTCTCTCTCTCACTCTCTCACTCTCTCACTCTCTCTCACTCTCTCACTCTCTCACTCTCTCTCACTCACTCTACTGCTATCAGACCCCTCCATGTTTCCAGACATTTTTCAGAATAAGAAGCAGCAACGTTAGTTTGTAAACCATGTTGGATTCCAGACCCTGAGGAGCTGTCTCTGACTCAGATTGGGCTGAACTTACATGGGTGATGTCACCAGGCAGATGTTTATAGAGTATTACCACATGAGGAATAAAGAGATGGTCGTCGTGGGTCTATCCAGATTACTTCTTTAACAAGGAGTGTTAACGTTAGTCTCCGACACTATAGCAAACAAGCCTTGTGATATCTCAAGACACAAAATGTATCAAATCAAATCAAATTGTATTTGTCACATGCGCCGAATACAAATGTCACAACCTACTCCGAAGCTGCCTCCTCTCCTTGTTTGGGCAGGCTTCGGCGTTCGTCGTCACCGGCCTTCTAGCCACTGCCGCTCCTCATATCTTCATTCCATTTGTTTTGTCTTGTTTATTACACACACCTGGTTCATATCCTCTCATCAGTTCATGTATAAGTGTTCCCTCTGCCCCCCCTTGTCGTTGTGTGTGATTGTTTATTGTGGAGGAGAGTATAGCTCGGTGGAGCTGGATTCTATTGTGTATCTCTGGGTTATTCACCTGCCTTCTAGCTCGGTGGAGCTGGATTCTATTGTGTATCTCTGGGTTATTCACCTGCCTTATAGCTCGGTGGAGCTGGATTCTATTGTGTATCTCTGGGTTATTCACCTGCCTTCTAGCTCGGTGGAGCTGGATTCTATTGTGTATCTCTGGGTTATTCACCTGCCTTATAGATCGGTGGAGCTGGATTCTATTGTGTATCTCTGGGTTATTCACCTGCCTTATAGATCGGTGGAGCTGGATTCTATTGTGTATCTCTGGGTTATTCACCTGCCTTATGGATCGGTGGAGCTGGATTCTATTGTGTATCTCTGGGTTATTCACCTGCCTTCTAGCTCGGTGGAGCTGGATTCTATTGTGTATCTCTGGGTTATTCACCTGCCTTCTAGCTCGGTGGAGCTGGATTCTATTGTGTATCTCTGGGTTATTCACCTGCCTTTTAGATCGGTGGAGCTGGATTCTATTGTGTGTCTCTGGGTTATTCACCTGCCTTATAGATCGGTGGAGCTGGATTCTATTGTGTATCTCTGGGTTATTCACCTGCCTTATAGATCAGTGAAGCCGGATTCTATTGTGTATCTCTGGGTTATTCACCTGCCTTATAGATCGGTGGAGCTGGATTCTATTGTGTATCTCTGGGTTATTCACCCATCTGCCTTATCTCCCCAGTGCGCCGTTTGTCCCCACTCATTGATTAAACCATTTATTCCGTGATTTCCTCTCCTGCGTCTGACTCCGTCCAACATCACCCGCTACAACAACAGGTGTAGACATGCGCCGAATACAACAGGTGTAGACCTTACAGTTTTATGGCTATGGGGTAGAAGCTGTTCAGAAGCCTTTTGGACCTAGACTTGGTGCTCCGGTATCGCTTGCCGTGCGGTAGCAGAGAGTACAGTCTATGACTAGGGTGGCTGGAGTCTTTGGCAATTTTTAGGGCCTTCCTCTGACACCGCCTGGTATAGAGGTAATGGGTGGCAGGAAGCTTGGCCCCAGTGATGTACTGGGCCGTACGCACTACCCTCTGTAGCGACTTGCGGTCGGAGGACGAGCAGTTGACATACCAGGCGGTGATGCAACCAGTCAGGATGCTCTCGATGGTGCAGCTGTATAACTTTTTGCAGATCTGAGGACCCATGCCAAATCTTTTCAGTCTCCTGAGGGGGAATAGGCATTGTCATGCCCTCTTCACAACTGTCTTGGTGTGTTTGGAGCACGATAGTTTGTTGGTGATGTGGACACCAAGGAACTTGAAGCTCACAACCTGCTCCACTACAGCCCCGTCGATGAGAATGGGAGCGTGCTCTGCCCTCCTTTTCCTGTAGTCCACGATCATCTTCTTTGTCTTGATCACATTGAGGGAGAGGTTGTTGTCCTGGCACCACACTGCCAGGTCTCTGACCTCCTCCCTATAGGCTGTCTCATCGTTGTTGGTGATCAGGCCTACCACCGTTGTGTCGTCTGCAAACTTAATGGTGGTGTTTGAGTCGTGCTTGACCACTCAGTCGTGGGTGAACAGGGAGTACAGGAGGGGGCTAAGCACGCACCCCTGAGGGGCCCCCCGTGTTGAGGATCAGCGTGGTAGATGTGTTGTTGCCTACCCTTACCACCTGGGGGCGGCCCGACAGGAAGTCCAGGATCCAGTTGCAGAAGGAGGTGTTTAGTCCCAGGGTCCTTAGCTTAGTGATGAGGTTTGAGGGCACTATGGTGTTGAACGCTGAGCTGTAGTCAATGAACAGCATTCTCACGTAGGTGTTCCTTTTGTCCAGGTGGGAAAGAGCAGTGTGGAGTGCAATAGAGATTGCATCATATGTGGATCTGTTGGGGCGGTATGCAAATTGGAGTACGGGCCCCGTGTAGCTCAGTTGGTAGAGCATGACGCTTGCAACGCCAGGGTTGTTGGTTCAATTCCCACGGGGGCCAGTATAAAATATAAAAAATATTTAAAAAAGTATGCACTCACTAACTGTAAGTCGCTCTGGATAAGAGCGTCTGCTAAATGACTAAAATGTAAATTAATGTTGACCTGTTTAATGGTCTTACTCTCATCGGCTACTGCGAGCATGATCACACAGTTGTCCGGAACAGCTGGTGCTCTCATGCATGCTTCAGTGTTGCTTGCCTCAAAGCGCGCATAGAAGTCATTTAGCTCGTCTGGTAGGCTCGTGTCACTGGGCAGCTCGCGGCTGGGCTTCCCTTTGTGGTCCGTAATAGTTTGCAAGCCCTGCCACATCCGACGTGCGTCGGAGCCGGCGTAGTAGGATTCAATCTTAGTCCTGTATTGACGCTTTGCCTGTTTTATGGTTCTTCTGAGGGCATAGCCGGATTTCTTATAAGCGTCCGGGTTAGAGTCCCGCTCCTTAAAAGTGGCAGCTCTACCCTTTAGCTCAGTGTAATCCATGGCTTCTGGTTGGGGTGTGTACGTACGGTCACTGTAGGGACGACATCATCGATGCACTTATTGGTGAAGCCGGTGACTGATATGGTATACTCCTCAATGCCATCAGATGAGTCACGGAACATATTCCAGTCTGTGCTAGCAATACAGTCCTGTAGCTTAGCATCTGCATCATCTGACCACTTCCATATTAAGCGAGGGAGAGCTTTGTACCCGTCTCTGTGTGTGGAGTAAAGGTGGTCTAGAGTTTCTTTTTCCTCTAGTTGCACATGACATGCTGGTAGAAATTAGGTAAAAATGGATTTCAGTTTCCCTGCATTAAAGTCCCCGGCCACTAGGAGTGCCGCCTCTGGATGAGCATTTTCTTGTTTGCTTATGGCCTTATACAGCTCGTTGAGTGCGGTCTTAGTGCCAGCATCGGTTTGTGGTGGTAAATAGACACCCACAAAAAATATAGACATAAACTTGGTAAATAGTGTGGTCTACAGCTTATCATGAGCAAAACCTTACCGCCAACCCTTGTATTACCAGAGGCAGCTGTTCTGTCCTGCCGATGCACGGAAAACCCAGCCAACTGTATATTATCCATGTCGTTGTTCAGCCACGACTCGGTGAAACATAAGATAATGCAGTTTTTAATGTCCCGTTGGTAGGATAGTCTTGAACGGAGCTCATCCAGTTCATTCTCCAATGATTGCACGTTGGCCAATAGGACGGAGGGTAGAAGCGGGTTACCCACTCGCCGACAGATTATCACAAGGCACCCGGACCTGCGTCCCCTGTATCGGCGTCCTCTCTTCATGAGAATGACAGGGATTTGGGCCTGGTCCAGTATCTTCCGTAAATCCTTCTCGTCCGACTTAAAATAAAGAAATATGATGTACTACTGGCTACAGAAGTATCTGATGTACTACTGGCTAGAGAAGTATCTGATGTACTCCTGAGAAGTATCTGATGTACTACTAGCTACAGAAGTATCTGATGTACTCCTGAGAAGTATCTGATGTACTCCTGAAAAGTATCTGATGTACTCCTGAGAAGTATTTGATGTACTACTGGCTAGAGCAGTATCTGATGTACTCCTGAGAAGTATCTGATATACTACTGGCTAGAGAAGTATCTGATGTACTCCTGAGAAGTATCTGATGTACTCCTGAAAAGTATCTGATGTACTCCTGAGAAGTATCTGATGTACTCCTGAAAAGTATCTGATGTACTCCTGAGAAGTATCTGATATACTACTGGCTAGAGAAGTATCTGATGTACTCCTGAGAAGTATCTGATATACTACTGGCTAGAGAAGTATCTGATGTACTCCTGAGAAGTATTTGATGTGCTACTGGCTAGAGAAGTATCTGATGTACTACTCAGAAGTATCTGATGTACTACTGGCTAGAGAAGTATCTGATGTACTACTGGCTAGAGAAGTATCTGATGTACTACTGGCTAGATAAGTATCTGATGTACTACTGGCTAGAGAAGTATCTGATGTACTACTGGCTAGATAAGTATCTGATGTACTACTGGCTAGAGAAGTATCTGATGTACTACTGGCTAGAGAAGTATCTGATGTACTACTGGCTAGAGAAGTATCTGATGTACTACTGGCTAGAGAAGTATCTGATGTACTCCTGAGAAGTATCTGATGTACTACTGGCTAGAGAAGTATCTGATGTACTCCTGGCTAGAGAAGTATCTGATGTACTACTGGCTAGAGAAGTATCTGATGTACTCCTGAGAAGTATCTGGTGTACTCCTGGCTAGAGAAGTATCTGATGTACTCCTGAGAAGTATCTGATGTACTCCTGGCTAGAGAAGTATCTGATGTACTACTGGCTAGAGAAGTATCTGATGTACTCCTGAGAAGTATCTGATGTACTCCTGGCTAGAGAAGTATCTGATGTACTACTGGCTAGAGAAGTATCTGATGTACTCCTGAGAAGTATCTGATGTACTCCTGAGAAGTATCTGATGTACTCCTGGCTAGAGAAGTATCTGATGTACTCCTGAGAAGTATCTGATGTACTCCTGGCTAGAGAAGTATCTGATGTACTACTGGCTAGATAAGTATCTGATGTACTACTGGCTAGAGAAGTATCTGATGTACTCCTGAGAAGTATCTGATGTACTCCTGAGAAGTATCTGATGTACTCCTGGCTAGAGAAGTATCTGATGTACTCCTGAGAAGTATCTGATGTACTCCTGGCTAGAGAAGTATCTGATGTACTACTGGCTAGAGAAGTATCTGATGTACTACTGGCTAGAGAAGTATCTGATGTACTCCTGAGAAGTATCTGATGTACTACTGGCTAGAGAAGTATCTGATGTACTCCTGAGAAGTATCTGATGTACTCCTGGCTAGAGAAGTAATCACAGTGATTTGTTGGTGTTACAGTAACAGGGCACGGCTTTGTTCGTCGCGTGGAGAGGAGAGGCAATGTGTGGGATGTAGCTGACAACAACCTGCTGAATGAGGGGCACACGCTCAGTCAAGTAGCTTATGTCCGGCCCTGACACACACACACACACACACACACACACACACACACACACACAATCACGTACAACTAACCTTGTGGGGACACACAATTCAGTCCCATTCAAAATCCTATTTTCCCTAACCCCTAACCCTAAACCTAACCCTAGCTCCTAACCCTAACCCTTAACGTAATTCTAACCCTAACACAAATTCTAACCTTAACCCTAAACCCCCTAGAAATAGCATTTGACCTTGTGGGGACCAACAAAATGTGGGGACCAACACATTTCTGTTTGTTTATTATTCTTGTGGGGACTTCTGGTCCCCACAAGTATAGTTAAACACGTCCACACACACACACACACACTAAAACACACACACACACAGTCATGTAGCCTATCTTGGGCCCTGAGGCCCTGACACTGAGCTGCAGCCCCATGGTTATCACAGAGCCTGCTTCCTGTCACGCACTGACACCAGTCCCTTACACTGTAATCACACACACACACACCCACACACACACACTCCCTCAACAGATGTTTAAGTGTTGTAGTATGTGAAGTAGCATGCCAACAGACTGTGTCTGAAGTGGCACCCTATTCCCTACATAGGGCACTACTTTTGACCAGTCCCTATGGACCCTGGCCAAAAGTAGTGCCCTATAAAGGGAATAGGGTGCCATTTGGGACACACCTCAATAAGCCATTGTTTTTATTCTGTTATGTTAATGAATTACTTCTTATCCTCATGAACTGTCAATAATAATGTAGTGTTCCTGCCAAATGGCGGCCGGTGAGCTTCCTTCCCCTAGCGTGGTGTATCTTGGTGAAGCTGGCGTCTTCCTTCCCCTAGCGTGGTGTATCTGGGTGAAGCTGGCGTCTGGCGCCAACCCCAGGAAGACATGGGGAGAGGGCGTGAGTGACTACACAGCATAACACAATAAGACAGGACACAGCGCAGCAACAGAGAGCATCACAATCTCAATGCAGCACAACACAACACAAGACAACACAAGACAAGACAAGACAACACAACACAAGCCAACACAACGCCATTCAACACAACACAACACAACACAAGACAAGACAACACAACACAGCATAACACAACACAATGCCATACCACACAACACAACTACACAGCACAACACAACCACATAGTAGTCCCGTGTAGCTCAGTTGGTAGAGCATTTGCGCTTACAACGCCAGGGTTGTGGGTTCGATTCCCACGGGGGACCAGTATGAAAAGAAAAGTATGAAAATGTATGCACTCGGTACTGTAAGTCGCTCTGGAGAAGAGCGTCTGCTAAATTACTAAAAAAAAAATACAAAAACACACAGGCAGATAATGCTCCCATCAAGAGAAAAAAAACACGCTCCAGACTTGCTGCCGTTCTGTTACGTGTTGCTGAAGTCTGACCCTGCCATGTGATGTCATGGTCAGAGAGCTACAAAAATACTCCGTTATGATTCCCCATCCGGAGACGTTTGTTTGAATTACAGCAGGACAATGTGGTTGACACGAATGCATTTATTTTTGTTAGCCATTGTTCCTCAGAGCTGCCGCCTCGGCCTCTTTTAGTTCAGACTGAGTGGCAGGGTGTGTGTGTGTGTGTGTGTGTGTGTGGGGGGGGGGGGGGGGGGGGGTATTTCACACATGACATTGTCAGAACGTTATGCTGTAATGTAACTTACAGGACCACCTTCGTATGGTGGTTTGAAGTCAGATACAAATCTGATTCCTGGCAATGCGACTTGTGTCTGAACGGTCAAATCTGATTTATTTGCCCTCAAGCTGTTTTTAGACTGTTATTTGGCATATCTTGTTGCTTGCTAGCTACTCTGTTGACAGTCTGACAAGAACACGTGGTGCTAGCCAACTAGCTTGTTAATTGTTTACAAACAAATCAGTGAATGTGCTAGAAAGCTAAACAGCTACCTAGCTAACTAGATGACCGCTAGCCAAAAAGGACTCGTTTTGAAAGTTGGATCATCTAATCCTTCGAGACTTTAAAAGTGTTCTTAATCTATGATTTTTAACATTTAAAGCAACTGGGAAACGTCTATGGCAGGCGTTGTTGTCACCTTAGCTTGCTACATAACTTCTGAGTGATAGGAAGCACGAGCACCAATCAGCATACACCACTGCACACACACACATTTACATTACATTTACATTTACGTCATTTAGCAGACGCTCTTATCCAGAGCGACTTACAAATCGTCATTACTATGACAACTAGCGTAGCCATGTCAGCAAATGACTGCTGTCTGAACACACAGAAATCAGATTTGGTCACTTGTAACTTGCTGTTTGAACAGTCAGTATTCCAAAACAGATTTGAAAAACTAAACTGATTTGAGCATTAAGGCCTGCAGTGTGAACAAGGCTTTAGTTTCTCTATGTGTAGGAACGTGAAACTAGTTGTGGTGGTATCAACAACACAGCTTTGGTTTAAAATACTCTATGGTCTAAATAGTCCCCTATAGATGGTCTATAGATGCTAAACAAATCAAGTGGAACCAAAGAATCAGAAATACAGATCCTCTCCAGATTACTACTCTCTCCAGATTGTCACTCTCTCATGACTGCTCTCTCCAGATTGCTACTCTCTCCAGATTGCCACTCTCTCATGACTGCTCTCTCCAGATTGCTACTCTCTCCAGATTACTACTCTCTCCAGATTGCTACTCTCTCCAGATTACTACTCTCTCCAGATTACTACTCTCTCCAGATTACTACTCTCTCCAGATTGCTACTCTCTCCAGATTACTACTCTCTCCAGATTGCTACTCTCTCCAGATTACTACTCTCTCCAGATTACTACTCTCTCATGACTGCTCTCTCCAGATTGCTACTCTCTCCAGATTACTACTCTCTCCAGATTACTACTCTCTCCAGATTGCTACTCTCTCCAGATTGCTACTCTCTCCAGATTACTACTCTCTCCAGATTACTACTCTCTCCAGATTGCTACTCTCTCCAGATTGCTACTCTCTCCAGATTGCTACTTTCTCCAGATTGCTACTTTCTCCAGATTGCTACTCTCTCCAGATTACTACTCTCTCCAGATTGCTACTCTCTCCAGATTGCTACTTTCTCCAGATTGCTACTTTCTCCAGATTGCTACTCTCTCCAGATTACTACTCTCTCCAGATCGCTACTCTCTCCAGATTGCTACTCTCTCCATAACACTCAAGATTATACACTTAATTTCTGTCTCTGAACCTGTTTTTGCTTTCCTTATTTTTCGGTAACAACATAACACTTTGACATGTGGACTTGAATACAGTCTGTGCTCCCAACTCTGTGGACTTGAATATAGTGTGCTCCCAACTCTGCAGATAACATACCAGACATGATAAACAATACGTTATCTGTCAAATGAAAGAGAATATTTGATCTGGCAGGCGTTCTAGCACCAAGGCCTTTGGTAAACAGAACACCTGATAGTAATACACTTTCCTTTTAGGTGATCAACAACACATTAAGACCAACAGCATTTCAAGTGTGGACCTTTTCTGGAGGCTAGAACCCTCACCCTAACCCAGCTGTAGTTATAGACACATTACCTAGAACCCTCAGCCTAACCCAGCTGTAATTATAGACACATTACCTAGAACCCTCAGCCTAACCCAGCTGTAATTATAGACACATTACCTAGAACCCTCACCCTAACCCAGCTGTAATTATAGACACATTACCTAGAACCCTCACCCTAACCCAGCTGTAATTATAGACACATTACCTAGAACCCTCACCCTAACCCAGCTGTAATTATAGACACATTACCTAGAACCCTCACCCTAACCCAGCTGTAATTATAGACACATTACCTAGAACCCTCACCCTAACCCAGCTGTAATTATAGACACATTACCTAGAACCCTCACCCTAACCCAGCTGTAATTATAGACACATTACCTAGAACCCTCACCCTAACCCAGCTGTAATTATAGACACATTACCTAGAACCCTCAGCCTAACCCAGCTGTAATTATAGACACATTACCTAGAACCCTCACCCTAATCCAGCTGTAATTATAGACACATTACCTAGAACCCTCACCCTAACCCATCTGTAATTATAGACACATTACCTAGAACCCTCACCCTAACCCAGCTGTAATTATAGACACATTACCTAGAACCCTCACCCTAACCCAGCTGTAATTATAGACACATTACCTAGAACCCTCACCCTAACCCAGCTGTAATTATAGACACATTACCTAGAACCCTCACCCTAACCCAGCTGTAATTATAGACACATTACCTAGAACCCTCACCCTAACCCAGCTGTAATTATAGACACATTACCTAGAACCCTCACCCTAACCCAGCTGTTGAACAGAGGGGTAATTATAGACACAATTACCACAGAACACCCCAAAACTAAAAATACCTAACAAGATGTCACAGGACACCAGGGAGATGACAGAGAGAGAGAGAGAGCGAGAGAGAGAGAAAGAGAGAACAATAGATGAGAGAGATTCTAATTCCCCCATCTCTCTCTCGGAGGACCTGGGCCCTAGGACCATGCCTCAGGACTACCTGGCCTGATGACTCCTAGCTGTCCCCAGTCCACCTGGTCGTGCTGCTGATTCAGTTTCTGCTGTTTTGCCTGCGGCTATGGAACCCTGACCTGTTCACCAGATGTGCTACCTTGTCCCAGACCTGCTGTTTTCGCCTCTCTCTCTCTGTCGATCTCTCTCTCTCTCTCTCGACCTCTCTCCCTCTCGACCTCTCTCCCTCTCGACCTCTCTCCCTCTCGACCTCTCTCCCTCTCGACCTCTCTCCCTCTCGACCTCTCTCCCTCTCGACCTCTCTCCCTCTCGACCTCTCTCCCTCTCGACCTCTCAACCTCTCAACCTCTCAACCTCTGAATGCTCGGCTATGAAATGCTCGGCTATGAAAAGCCAACTGACATTTACTCCTGAGGTGCTGACCTGTTGCACCCTCTAGAACCACTGTGATTATTATTTAACCCTACTGGTCATCTATGAATGTTTGAACATCTTGAAGAACGATGTACTCTTATAATCTCCACCTGGCACAGCCAGAAGAGGACTGGCCACCCCTCAAAGCCTGGTTCCTCTCTAGGTTTCTTCCTAGGTTCCTGCCATTCTAGGGAGTTTTTCCTAGCCACCGTGCTTCTACATCTTAAAAGTACATGGACATGCATGTCAATCTCTCATGGCTCAAAGTGGAAGAGAGATTACTTGTTTTTGTAAGAGGTGTTGACAAGCTGAATGTACCAATCTGTCTGTTTAAAATACTAGCACACAGCTCGGACACACATGCCACCAGAGGTCTCTTCACAGTCCCCAAGTCCAGAACAGACTATGAGAGGTGCACAGTACTACATAGAGCCATGACTACATAGAACTCTATTCCACATCAGGTAACTGATGCAAGCAGTAGAATCAGAGAGAGAGAAAGAGAGATGAACGCTTCTCCTGTCAGTAGTCAGTTAGTAGCTCCAAACCCCTGTCTGTGAACTGGGTGACAGACTGATCCGTATCTGTCGTCACCTGGACATGGACTCAACAACAGACAGACCAGATCACAGTCATCGCCTCAACATGGACAGACTGATCCGTATCTGTCGTCCCCTGGACATGGACTGAACAACAGACAGACCAGATCACAGTCATCGCCTCAACATGGACAGACTGATCCGTATCTGTCGTCCCCTGGACATGGACTGAACAACAGACAGACCAGATCACAGTCATCGCCTCAACATGGACATACTGATCCGTGTCTGTCGACACCGGGACATAACAGACCAGGCCCACAACTGGCAGCTGAGAATGACAACATAAAACCTATGAGGGATATCACTGCTGACAACCCAGTTTAGACTAAAGCTGTGAAGGCGACCACTGACAAGTTAGTTTAAATAGCAAAAGCTATGTGACACACCCAACATGGAGTAAAAACAATACCATATTAGTCTCAATCAACACATTCCCAAAGATACATTCATTTGTTTATATCTAGTCACTTCAAGTCACAGACTAATGATAACACAAAACAATGTTCCCTGTCTAAGAGGCCTTTGACCTGTTGCCTTTTGCAGGAATCACAGTTTCAACTTTTCTATTTACATTAACATCCCTGCCTGCCTTCCATCTAACCCTGCATGTGCATCAGTGCTGGAGTATTAATTTTGGGTACAGGTCCTGTAGCTCAGTTGGTAGAGCATGGCGCTTGCAACGGCAGGGTTGTGGGTTCGATTCCCACGTGGGGCCAGTATGAAAATGTATGCACTCACTAACTGTAAGTTGCTCTGGATAAGAGTGTCTGCTAAAGGACTAACATGTAAATGTTTATATTTAGGTGCAGGAACTCCTCAATACTTTGGAGCTAATATTCTATAAGAACAGAAACTCCTCAATACTTTGGAGCTAATATTCTATAAGAACAGAAACTCCTCAATACTTCTGAGCTAATATTCTATAAGAACAGAAACTCCTCAATACTTTGGAGCTAATATTCTATAAGAACAGAAACTCCTCAATACTTCTGAGCTAATATTCTATAAGAACAGAAACTCCTCAATACTTCTGAGCTAATATTCTATAAGAACAGAAACTCCTCAATACTTCTGAGCTAATATTCTATAAGAACAGAAACTCCTCAATACTTCTGAGCTAATATTCTATAAGAACAGAAACTCCTCAATACTTCTGAGCTAATATTCTATAAGAACAGAAACTCCTCAATACTTCTGAGCTAATATTCTATAAGAACAGAAACTCCTCAATACTTCTGAGCTAATATTCTATAAGAACAGAAACTCCTCAATACTTCTGAGCTAATATTCTATAAGAACAGAAACTCCTCAATACTTCTGAGCTAATATTCTATAAGAACAGAAACTCCTCAATACTTTGGAGCTAATATTCTATAAGAACAGAAACTCCTCAATACTTTGGAGCTAATATTCTATAAGAACAGAAACTCCTCAATACTTTGGAGCTAATATTCTATAAGAACAGAAACTCCTCAATACTTTGGAGCTAATATTCTATAAGAACAGAAACTCCTCAATACTTTGGAGCTAATATTCTATAAGAACAGAAACTCCTCAATACTTTGGAGCTAATATTCTATAAGAACAGAAACTCCTCAATACTTTGGAGCTAATATTCTATAAGAACAGAAACTCCTCAATACTTTGGAGCTAATATTCTATAAGAACAGAAACTCCTCAATACTTTGGAGCTAATATTCTATAAGAACAGAAACTCCTCAATACTTTGGAGCTAATATTCTATAAGTGGTGCAGGAGCTCCTCAATACTTTGGAGGTAATATTCTATAAGTGGTGCAGGAGCTCAAGCAGGTGCCGGTACTCAATTCCGGTGAGCTCCTGCCCAAGTCAAGCTCTGGTGTGCATCATTATGTTTTAACAGTTGCATCATAAAATCCCAGTCAGTGTGTCTGCTGTGTGGGAAGAGCAGCGGAAGAGAATGCTCTAACATGACCCAGCTACTCTTTGCATTGCTTCTGTTGTATCACTGGAAGGAACAGGCCTACTGCTCTACTCATGCACTGTCTAGAGAGAGGACACTAGTGACATTCTGGGTGGTCTCTGTCTCTCTCTGTCTCTGTCTCTCTCTGTCTCTCTCTCTCTCTCTGTGTCTCTCTCTCTCGCTCTCTGTGTCTCTCTCTCTCTCTCTCACACACACACACACACACACACACACACACACACACACACACACACACACACACACACACACACACACACACAAACACAAACACAAAGGAAACAGCAGGGGAGGAAGGAAGAAAAAAGAAACAGTGGGTGTAACATCCCAATAACCACAATGGCCCTATTTCACAAAGCCTTGACTGGACTGCCATGTAACATGCACTTGCTAATGTTATTTCACCTTCCCAATACAAGCTGTGTTCACACACACACACACACACACACACACACACACACACACACACACACAGCAAACCACACCCCTCCTGAGAAAGTCCAACTTCCCATCTCTATGTCCAGCGATAACCAGTGGACAGAACGTCCCCACACCCCACCCCACCCGAGCCCCACCCAAAGGGAACAGGATACAGGGAGTAGTACTACAGATGCCATATCTTAATTTGACCCAGTTTCTCACAGCAGGGAAATAATCCTGCAGCAACAGGAAATGTGAAATATTATGTGGATTATAATTAATGGAAAAAAAATTTGTAGGGGTTGATACATTTTTAAGTGGAAATTACAAACTTTAGAAGTTTGCATTTCCTGCTGTGCAGGAAAATTCCTGCAACAACAGAATGATCAAATTAAGATGCATCATATGTATAGGTGGGTGGTGAGGTTTGTATTACGTTATTAACATGTTAGCTGCTCTGGTTTATATCACAACTGTATAATCACATGATTTATATAAACATGCCCTAATAACCCAGAGGGGAAATGAAGAGGAATGTATATGTTAGTCAGCTAATCGCTCTACATAAAGTATACTGTAACCAATCTGAGTTGGAGGAGGACATGGAACTCTATCCTTCAACGTGCTGTCACAGACACAGCTGGGAGTGTTGGGCTGCAATCCCATCTCATTGATACTTAAACAAACATACTATGCAGCTGAATTAGGGTGTTCTCCCAATTACACTAATACAAATAATCAATCAATTAATTTGATGAATAATTTAAACAGGAGGATATAGAACTCTGTCATACCTATAGCCGGGAAACCACTTCTGACTGAAACAGAAACACACTTACTTTCCAGTTGAATGGGAGTGTTCTCCCAGTAATGCTAATAACATAATCAATTCAGTTTGGATTTTATCCCAATAGCGCTAATAACTATAATGAATCGATAATTTGATTATTAATACAAATCCAACGTAGTTTGTGATTGTAGAGGTTCCTAGTAAATAATCAGGAAAACAAAAAGGGAACCAGAGGACACCGCAGGAGAAATGGGGTTTGGCGCAGCGGTCTGAGGCGTCACTACAGACCCGGGTTCGATCCCAGGCTGTATCACATCCGGCTGGGGGTCCCATAGGGACTTGGCCAAGCGTCGTCCGGGTTAGGGAAGGGTTTGGCCAGGTGGGGGGGGGGGCTTTACAAGTAGGCCATCATTGTAAATAAGAATTTGCTCTTAACTGACTTGCCTTGTTATATAAATGTTGCAATGGCTTGTTCTTAATCAAGATGTATGACTGAGATGTTTAAGGAAAGAAACACACTTTCTAGCTTTCCTCATCGAAGTGAAGACAGTGGCACTTGAGACCCACAGTCTCTCAGTTTATCTCCCCCCTCCATTTTTCACTCTCTCATTCTCTTTCTCCTCTCTCATGCTCTCTCCATCCTCAGGCAGCAGTAATAAGGGATGGTCTATACCTACCCGCCTGACTCAACGAGAACAATGAGAAGGGGTCCAGGACCCGGTCTGAACTATAAACCACCCAGCAGCATCTACTTCCCCTGTGTTTTACAGCCTCTGTCTTTCCTACAGACCCACAGTGCCATGGTCTTGCAGTGTTTAGACAGTAAGCACTATTTCACTTCAACCTTATCCCCATCTCCTTGTCATGCTGATGCTTCCAAAGAGGTAAAATGATACGTTTTATAGACAAAAGAGGTAAAATGATACGTTTTATAGACAATGTTACAAATTAAATGTGTTTTACTGATTCTATTTCAGTTAGAGTTGTACTCTGATTGTAGGACCTGAAATAGAAAGAGAGCACAACATGTAATACTCATCCCTCCCTCTCTCTTCCTCCCCCATCCCCCATCCCTTTCTCTCTAATTCTCTCTCTGTCCCTCTCTCCCTCCATCCCCCTCCCATCTCTCTCTCTCTCGCCCCCATCTCTCTCTCTCTCTCTCGCTCTCTCCCCCATCCCTCTCTCTCTCGCCCCCATCTCTCTCTCTCGCTCCCATCTCTATATCTCTCTCCCCCATCCCTCTCTCTCTCTCTCTCTCTCTCTCCCCCTCTCTCCCCATCCCTCTCTCTCTCCGCCTCTCTCTCCCCACCTCTCTCTCTCTCTACCCATCCCTCTCTCTCTGCCCCTCTCTCTCTCTCTCTCCCCCCCCCCCCCCCTCTCTCTACTCAGCCTTCCCCTCCCTTCCCACTGCAGCTCTGTCGGTCTGCTGTGAGGAGAACCAGACCCAGAGCTGTACCCTGTTGTGAGGAGAACCAGACCCAGAGCTGTACCCTGTTGTGAAGAGAACCAGACCCAGAGCTCTACCTAGTCCCTGACGGAGTAGCAGCAACCCAGAGGGAGGTAGCTGGGGCCTGGGGAGGGGTGGAGGGGTAGAGTGCTGGGATTGATATAGGGAAGGTAAGATCAGAGAGCTGGTCCCATGAGATGCGCATGGGACCTCTGGGTTAATTTGAGGAACAAAACCGCGCCACCCACTGTGCTTGGCCTCTAGTCACAGACCTCTCTCAGCCCAGTGTAAGTCCGGCTCAGCCTCAGGCTGCATCGAGCACTACAGGGACCAGGGGCCACTGGACTCTAGTCAAAAGCAGTCCCCAATACAGGTAATACTGTGGTGTTCTGGACACACCTCCAGCCCCTCTCAGCCCAGCCTCAGCCCAGCCTGTAACCCCTGAGCCCTGGCACAGTCCCCTTCGGTAAACTCTGATGATTAACAACAATAAACTGGACCTGGAGAGGAAGAGGACACGTCACCAGGTTCGGGTCACCAGGTTCCGGTTCTAATACACTGGAGACCTCTTAGTAACATGTAACATTGCTTATTGGATCAGGACAGATCAGCTTTTAAAAGTGGCAGTTTTAAATGAATAAATATCAGTCTTTCTGTTGACGAGGGAATGGTGTTCTACTGTACATGTTGCAACTCATGTTACAACTCAGGCCCCTACAAGTAGTTATTGCCTTTGACTAGCTCAGATCTGGCTATAGCCTCTATTATCATGATGAGACTACACGTCAGAGACAGAGAAGAGGAGGTAGAGGAGGAGGAAGAGGAGAATGAGAGAAAGAAGACCATGGACACGGAGGACTATAGTATATAGTATAGTATAGCATATATTATATAGTATATAGTATAGAATATAGTATAGTATATAGTATAGCATATCATATAGTATATTATACAGTATATAGTATAGTATATAGCATAATACATAGTATATAGCATAGTATATATTATGCTGGTATAGTATATCGTATAGTAGAATATATCGTATAGTATATTATATAGTATAGAGTATAGTATATTATATTGTATATATCGTATAGTATATAGTATAGTAAACAGTATATAGTATAGTATATTATAGCATATTTACATTTTAGTCATTTAGCAGACGCTCTTATCCAGAGCGACTTACAGTTAGTGAGTGCATACATTATTTTTTTATTTTTTCATACTGGCCCGCCGTGGGAATCGAACCCACAACCCTGGCATTGCAAACGCCATGCTCTACCAACTGAGCTACATCCCTGCCAGCCATTCCCTCCCCTACCCTGGATGACGCTGGGCCAATTGTGCGCCGCCCCATGCGTCTCCCGGTCGCTGTCGGCTACGACAGAGCCTGGATTCGAACCAGGATCTCTAGTGGCGCAGCTAGCACTGCGATGCTCGGGAGGTAATATTGTATAGTATATAATTATATATATATATATATATATATATATATATATATATATATATATATATATATATATATATATATATATATATATATATTATTATTATTATTATTATTATTATTATTATTATTATTATTATCACATAGTATAGAGTATAGTATAGAATTGTATATAGTAGAGTATATAGTATATAGTATAGTATTCACACCAGAGCTAACTAGAACCCAGAGTTTTCCTTGGTTAGGTCACACAGTCAGGACAAACTCCAGGACAACTACAAATACCTAGGTGTCTGGTTAGACTGTAAACTCTCCTTCCAGACTCACATTAAGCATCTCCAATCCAAAGTTAAATCTAGAATCGACTTCCTATTTCGCAACAAAGCCTCCTTCACTCATGCTGCCAAACATGCCCTCGTAAAACTGACTATCCTACCGATCCTTGACTTCGGCGATGTCATTTACAAAATAGCCTCCAACACTCTACTCAGCAAATTGGATGTAGTCTATCACAGTGCCATCCATTTTGTCACCAAAGCCCCATATACTACCCACCACTGTGACCTGTACGCTCTTGTTGGCTGGTCCTCACTACATATTCGTTGCCAAACCCACTGGCTCCAGGCCATCTATAAATCACTGCTAGGCAAATCCCCGCCTCATTGGTCACCATAGCAACACCCACCCGTAGTATGCGCTCCAGCAGGTATATCTCACTGGTCATCCCCAAAGCGCCTCCTTTGGCTGCCATTCCTTCCAGTTCTCTGCTGCCAATGACTGGAACGAACTGCAAAAATCTCTGAAGCTGGAGACTCTTATCTCCCTCACTAACTTTAAGCATCAGTTGTCAGAGCACCTTACCGATCACTGCACCTGTACACAGCCCATCTGAAATTAGCCCACCAAACTACCTCATCCCCATATTCTTACCTCATTTGCACCCCAGTATCTCTATTTGCACATCATCTCTTGCACATCTATCATTCCAGTGTTAATACTAATTGTAATTATTTTGCACTACAGCCTATTTATTTCCTTACCTCCATAACTTGCTACATTTGCACACACTGTATATATATTTTTCTGTGGTATTTTTGACTTTATGTTTTGTTTTACCCCATATGTAACTCTATGTTGTTGTTTTTATCGCACTGCTTTGCTTTATCTTGGCCAGGTCGCAGTTGTAAATGAGAACTTGTTCTCAACTGGCTTACCTGGTTAAATAAAGGTTAAATAAAAAAATATGCATAACGCTAGCCTACAGAATGAAAAACAGACCATGGGGTTTGAACCACGGCATTACCACCGTGAGATTGGGATGCTCCCAAGAACAGCGCATGTTCATGGTAGATACAAAGCTTATTGTGTGTGTGTGTGTGTGTGTGTGTGTGTGTGTGTGTGTGTGTGTGTGTGTGTGTGCTTGTTCATGGTAAATACAAAGCATATTGGGACATGTGTTGTGTAAGTTATAGAGGATGTTCCAACAGGCAGAAGGCTTTGTAGCTAGCTCATGGGAATTACAACACTGATGAATATATGGCACTGTACGGTACTTTAAACATCTGTCTCTTTATGTCAAACAGACAGTCTTGGAAATTATATACAGTGATAATTCCATCATGAAGTCATCAACACACTTGAATAGAGGTTGTAAACATGAGAACAGATCTATTCTGTTGTACTATTTTGACATATGCAGAGGACGCATTTCTGTTTCTCACAAAATGGACAAAATCATATTATATTTTTATTATTTTGATACTCAATATCAACTCAGAAATGCGTTTCAATTTCAAACAATGACTTGGAATGTATAGATAACAGGACTACAAGTACAGGAGGATAAAATCAATCAATGTTCATAGTATCCCACGTTAGCTATTGTTTGTTAGCCTGTGGCTGAGGCAGCTCAGTTACTGTTGGAGCAGGGCACCAGCCTGATAAGCACTGTGAAGTGTGAAGACTGCACTGGAGCACCCACTGAAAGAGGACAGTGGCAGCTCTCTACATCAGAGGTTTAACATGTGTCAACAACAGCATACTCAAACTCTCCAAGCATCTACAGGTCACAGGAGGAAAGGCACAGTGTAGACAGTCACAGGTCACAGGAGGAAAGGCACAATGTAGACAGTCACAGGTCACAGGAGGAAAGGCACAATGTAGACAGTCACAGGCAGAAAGGCACAATGTAGACAGTCACAGGCAGAAAGGCACAATGTAGACAGTCACAGGTCACAGGCAGAAAGGCACAATGTAGACAGTCACAGGTCACAGGCGGAAAGGCACAATGTAGACAGTCACAGGTCACAGGAGGAAAGGCACAATGTAGACGGTCACAGGAGGAAAGGCACAATGTAGACAGTCACAGGTCACAGGAGAAAAGGCACAATGTAGACAGTCACAGGTCACAGGCAGAAAGGCACAATGTAGACAGTCACAGGTCACAGGAGGAAAGGCACTATGTACACAGTCACAGGTCACAGAAGGAAAGGCACAATGTAGACAGTCACAGGTCACAGGAGGAAAGGCACAATGTAGACAGTCACAGGTCACAGGAGGAAAGGCACAATGTAGACAGTCACAGGTCACAGGAGGAAAGGCACAATGTAGACAGTCACAGGTCACAGGAGGAATGGCATAATGTTGACAGTCACAGGTCACAGGAGGAAAGGCACAATGTAGACAGTCACAGGTCACAGGAAGAAAGGCACAATGTAGACAGTCACAGGAGGAAAGGCACAATGTAGACAGTCACAGGTCACAGGAGGAAAGGCACAATGTAGACAGTCACAGGTCTCAGGAGAAAAGGCACAATGTAGACAGTCACAGGTCACAGGAAGAAAGGCACAATGTAGACAGTCACAGGTCACAGAAAGAAAGGCACAATGTAGACAGTCACAGGTCACAGGAGGAAAGGCACAATGTAGACAGTCACAGGAGGAAAGGCACAATGTAGACAGTCACAGGTCACAGGAGGAAAGGCACAATGTAGACAGTCACAGGTCACAGGAGGAAAGGCACAATGTAGACAGTCACAGGTCACAGGCGGAAAGGCACAATGTAGACAGTCACAGGTCACAGGAGGAAAGGCACAATGTAGACAGTCACAGGTCACAGGAGGAAAGGCACAATGTAGACAGTCACAGGTCACAGGAGGAATGGCATAATGTTGACAGTCACAGGTCACAGGAGGAAAGGCACAATGTAGACAGTCACAGGAGGAAAGGCACAATGTAGACAGTCACAGGTCACAGGAGGAAACAACAGTCTGACAGACAGTTTGTTCAGAGGAGACAACTACCATAACAGGATGCTATATAGACAATCACTGGACCTTACTCACATCAAACAGGACCAGATATATTGTTAAGGGTGTTTCATTGTATTCTATATGCTACTGCTCCTAAACATACACTGTGTTTTAAGCTTGGATCTTCAATATCTTCCATTACAAATTGATATTCCATGAAAATCTACACACTCAATTTCTCAATGTAGACAATGAGCTTCTCCCTGAATCTCAGTCACACACAGACTAGAATATATTCGGCTAATGTTTACAAGTTTATAAACAGAGAAAAATATTTTTGGTAGGCTATTGATTGATCTAGAATATATTTATAGCATAATCCCATAAATCATGTCCTTTACAAATTTTACCTCGCCACAATATTACCAGAGCCTGCCTCACGAAATTGTAAGAGCCGTATCAAAAATCAAAGTTAATGTAATAAAGTAAACTCACCAGACTCTTTTTTTCTTTAAAGTGATTTCTGAAGATTAGTTATTCCAGTCCAAATCTAACGTAGACGGGCTCCTGATACAGTGACAGAGTGAAACGATCTGCCGCAGGGTTTGAGAAAGCGTAGCGACGTGAGATGTCTCCACATTGTCCCCTTCCACATGTTATAAACAAACTCCGCATGTTGGGCTGGGACTGCGAAGGCCACTCCTCCGAAAGGTACTCTCTCTCTCCATCCTCCTTCGCTGCGCTTCCCAGCTCCCTCGCACGCTGTCGCCAATCCAAGATCTGCTCATTACACTGATGACGCACATCGGGTGGGAACATTATTGTGTTTGTGCAGGTGTATCTAGCCACTATGATAAAGTATTGGTTGGGTAATATAATAACGGGCCTAGACAAGTAATTAATTTTCTCCACATTAAATAACCCTGACCTTTTTTTTCAGCATGTTCCCACCCTTCCAGTTCCAAATGATCAAAAATACAAATATTCAAAATCAAAGAGACCGTTTTTTGATTATAAAAATACAGGTTATAGAAAATGTTTTTGGTAAATTCAGCATGCGAGTTGTGACTGAGGTGGATGTAATCAAATAAACTCAGATTCATATTAAACCATTTAATTGATTACAATTAGAAACACACACTAGCTCCACACTGGCAAAAAGTCTCCTTCTCCTCTGAGCTTAGAACCATAGAAACAGATTGACTCGATTATATCCATAGAATCAGAATTATTCTATTTCTCATTCTATTTAAAAATAGAATGATTGCAAACAGGAGAGAACTCAGTTACACAGACAAACATGACAAAATTAGAAATACAAACATTCCATTATCCAGTTTCATAGACTTTGGATATCATTGCTATAGTATAGCATATACTTTCAATTCAAATGTGTGATGAATATACTTTCAATTCAACTTGTTTGCTTTACAATCTAACACAGGCGGAGGGATATTTAGGAGTGAAAACCTTTTTTTCCATTGTAGGTATAGAAGTCATGAGTGATGGGGACCCATTCAATGGTTTAATGCTGTGAAGGAATGGACACATTTGAATTGATATTACTACACATTACCAAATCCCTGTTGGAGTCAAACCTCCTCAATGCAGAAAGACTCTGTTATGAGAGGGCTGACCTCTAGTGGCCGTTAAAGGCAATTGCATTTTTAAAGGAAGGGAGGAGGGAAGGATGCAGATTAAGAGTTTTGACCAATGGAGGCTGGTGGGAGGAGCTATAGGAGGATGGGCTCATTGTAATGGCTGGAATGGAATAAATGGAACGGTATCAAACGCATCAAACATATGGAAACCACACGTTGGAATCCTTTCCATCTGTAGCTCAGTTGGTAGAGCATGGTGCTTGCAATGTCAGGGTTGTGGGTTTGATTCCCATGGGGGGCCAGTATGAAAAATGTATGCACTCACTAACTAAGTCCCTCTGGATACGAGCGTCTGCTAAATGACTAAAATGTAAAAAATGTAAATTCTAGTCCAGTCCAGTCATTACAATGAGCCCATCCTCCTATAGCTCCCCCCACCAGCCTCCACTGGTATTGACACAATACCATAGGCTTCAGGTGGGGCATCGCAGGAGGGAGGAGTCAGTTCAGTAATGTAAGAACATGAGTCTGGGCTGAGATACCCTTTACACTTTCATCATGGGCTAAAATGGATTAATAACCAGACTATCTCAGTACAGCTCGGCTTGGCACGGCTCAGTAGTGTGGAAAGCTCTAGAGACCTAGACAGACCTGCTGCAGGATGCAACTGACAGAGGAGGAAGGATGCGGTTCAGGAGTATTGGGACAGGGCACTAGCAGGGCTGAGAGAAGGCTCACCTGTTGTAGGATGAGTATGTAAAATGCGACAGGGAACTTGTTTTGGTGAGAACCTGCTGTGGTATTCCTGAGACGCCTTCCCGGAGGCATCCCAGATCTCCTGGTCAGGGAAACCCATGATGGGGTACACCTGAGGGAATGGGCCGGTAAAATTTGTACTTTACTAATATACTACTGATATGTAATCCCAGATTGACAGATTTGTAACATGGTTTAGCTTTAACCAATTTCTCTGACACCTGAGGGAGAGGTAATCTGTAATTAGAGTTCTACAAACATCCTAATATAATATATGCCATTTTATAAACTGGGTGGTTCAAGCCCTGAATGCTGATTGGCTGACAGGCATGGTATATCAGATATATATATACATGCCATCCTCATCATTATGATCAGAGGTGAGAGATTTGTAGTCTGGTCTGGTCTCAGATATGATGTACTTGAACCAACTCTTCTGACTACCATGACAACTTCAGGAGTTAGCTAAAGAACACACAGATCTGGAACCAGGCTAAAATAAAAAATGTACCTGACTATTTTCATCCACAAAGAACGCATCCCCGGATACCTTCAGAAACTTCTTCAGGGGTAACTCAGGACAGTCAGTCCGGTACAAACACATGGTTCTTCCTATAGGGATAAGAGGAGACACAGGATGTTAGTGTTGACAGTATTACTAGCTACAACAGCACAGTGCAGTTTACTGGACAATAGCCTTCACTTCCAAGTCCTGTTTATTCAGCTGGTCTTGTGACTTCTTTTGTACACAGTTGGATTAACAACATGGTCTGAGAACCTAGATCACAAAAGGAGTGCCTCAAACCACAACATACTAGTATCATGTGACATCTGATTCACTACATTCAGATGACTTTCTATAGACTGGTCAGAACAGTCGAGTAGAGTAGAGCAGAGCTCAGTCCAGCTCAGTTAACATGTGATGGTGAGCTGAATATAGTGCATGAGGTTCGTGATGCCCTGGCAGGTGGGGCAGGTCTTGTTGCCATGGCAGGTGGGGAAGGTCATGTTGCCATGGCAGGTGGGGAAGGTCTTGTTGCCATGTCCATGGCAGGTGGGGAAGGTCTTGTTGCCATGGCAGGTGGGGAAAGTCTTATTGCCATGGCAGGTGGGGCAGGTCTTATTGCCATGGCAGGTGGGGCAGGTCTTGTTGCCATGTCCATGGCAGGTGGGGCAGGTCTTGTTGCCATGTCCATGGCAGGTGGGGCAGGTCTTGTTGCCATGTCCATGACAGGTGGGGCAGGTCTTGTTGCCATGACAGGTGGGGCAGGTCTTGTTGCCATGTCCATGGCAGGTGGGGCAGGTCTTGTTGCCATGTCCATGGCAGGTGGGGCAGGTCTTGTTGCCATGTCCATGGCAGGTGGGGCAGGTCTTGTTGCCATGTCCATGGCGTAGGGGGAAGGTCTTGTTGCCATGTCCATGGCATTTGGGGCAGGTCTTGTTGCCATGGCAGGTGGGGAAGGTCTTGTTGCCATGGCAGGTGGGGAAGGTCGTGTTTCCATGGCAGGTGGGGCAGGTCGTGTTGCCATGGCAGGTGGGGCAGGTCTTGTTGCCATGGCAGGTGGGGAAGGTCTTGTTGCCATGGCAGGTGGGGAAGGTCTTGTTGCCATGGCAGGTGGGGAAGGTCTTGTTGCCATGGCAGGTGGGGAAGGTCTTGTTGCCATGTCCGTGGCAGGTGGGGCAGGTCTTGTTGCCATGTCCGTGGCAGGTGGGGCAGGTCTTGTTGCCATGTCCGTGGCAGGTGGGGCAGGTCCTAACCCGGTGTATAATGTATATCAGGTCCGAGTCGGGTAGCAGAGCTCTACCAAGCACCCAAAACCACACGCAGGTGGCTACTACATCAAACCCTGCAACTGGTATTCATAAAGCATCTCGTTGTAAGAGTGTTGATCTAGGATCAGGTCCCCCTGGTCCATTCACTATAATCTAAAAGGCAAAACTGACCCTAGAAGAGGACTCATACTATCACATTTCGGGAGAAGACCCAGATGCAGACAGTGTCGAAGTAACAAACGTTTATTACAAAAACAGGGGGCAGGCAAACGACAGGTCAAGGGCAGGCAGAGGTCAGTAATCCAGATCAGAGTCCAAAAGGTACAGAGCGGCAGGCAGTCTCAGGGTCAGGGGAGGCAGAGGTCAATAATCCAGGGTGGTGTGACAAGGTACAGAACGGCAGGCAGGCAGAATGGTCAAAACTAGAACTTGATAAAGCCAGGCGCAAGGGGAAGACCGCTGGTAGGCTTGACGAGACAAAACGAACTGGTAACAGACAAGTAGAGTCCATGCCCAGACTAACAGACAACACAGGTATAAATACACTGGGGATAATGGGGAAGATGGGAGACACCTGGAGGGGGGTGGAGACAATCACAAAGACAGGTGAAACAGATCAGGGTGTGACACATACTCTGGGACGCTTTCTGAATACAAGCCCTGATCAGGTTATATGCTGAGGATACAAAACATTAACACCTGCTCTTTCCATGACATAGACTGACCAGGTGAAAGATATGATCCCTTATTGATGTCACTTGTTAAATCCACTTCAATCAGTGTAGATGAAGGGGAGGAGACTGGTTAAAGAAGGATGCTTAAGCCTTGAGCAATTGAGATGGATTGTGTATGTGTGCCATTCAGAGAGGGTGAATGGGCAAGTCAAAATATTTAAGTGCCTTTGAACGGGGTATGGTAGTAGGTGCCAGGCGCACTGGTTTGTGACAAGAACTGCAACACTGCTGGGTTTTTCCCGCTCAACAGTTTCCCGTGTGTATCAAGAATGGTCCACCACCCAAAGGACATCCAGCCAACTTGACACAACTGTGGGAAGCTTTGGAGTCAACATGGGCCAGCGTCCTTCTGGAACGCTTTCAACACCTTGTAGAGTCCATGTCCCGACAAATTGAGGATGTTCTGAGGGCAAAAGCGGGGGTGCAACTCAATATTAGGAGGGTGTTCCTAATGTTTGGTATACTCAATGTAGTTGAATAGTTTCATAGTTTCATAGTTCAATAGTTTAATAGTTGTTTCTGGGTCCTACGTAACCTGTAGGACCCAGACTCAATCAACATGGTGCCACTCAGGAACCTGTAGGGCCCAGACACCATCAACATGGTGCCACTCAGGAACCTGTAGGACCCAGACACCATCAACATGGTGCCACTCAGGAACCTGTAGGACCCAGACACCATCAACATGGTGCCACTCAGGAACCTGTAGGGCCCAGACACCATCAACATGGTGCCACTCAGGAACCTGTAGGACCCAGACACCATCAACATGGTGCCACTCATGAACCTGTAGGGCCCAGACACCATCAACATGGTGCCACTCAGGGAACCTGTAGGGCCCAGACACCATCAACATGGTGCCACTCATGAACCTGTAGGGCCCAGACACCATCAACATGGTGCCACTCAGGGAACCTGTAGGGCCCAGACACCATCAACATGGTGCCACTCAGGAACCTGTAATCAAGTGGTAGCTTTGTCTTTGTGCACCAGAATTCCCTTTTCATTCTATTGATCACGTGCACTACACAGCACCGCCTGTTACCGATGTAGTGCACTACACAGCACCGCTGGTAGAGCACAGCTGGTAGAGCTCGGCGCTTGTAACGCCAAGGTAGTGGGTTCGATCCCCGGGACCACCCATACACAAATATGTATGCACGCATGACTGTAAGTCGCTTTGGATAAAAGCGTCTGCTAAATGGCATATTATTTATATTATTATTATTACTGTTACCGATGTAGTGCACTACACAGCACCGCCTGTTACCGATGTAGTGCACTACACAGCACCGCCTGTTACCGATGTAGTGCACTACACAGCACCGCCTGTTACCGATGTAGTGCACTACACAGCACCGCCTGTTACCGATGTAGTGCACTACACAGCACCGCCTGTTACCGATGTAGTGCACTAAACAGCACCGCCTATTACCGATGTAGTGCACTACACAGCACCGCCTGTTACCGATGTAGTGCACTACACAGCACCGCCTGTTACCAATGTAGTGCACTACACAGCACCACCTGTTACCGATGTAGTGCACTAAACAGCACCGCCTGTTACCGATGTAGTGCACTACACAGCACCGCCTGTTACCGATGTAGTGCACTACACAGCACCACCTGTTACCGATGTAGTGCACTAGTTTTGAACAGAGCTGTATAGGCCCTGGTTAAAAGTAATGTGCTGTGTAAGGAATAGGGTGCAATTTGGGACACAGGTGTATTCCTATGGGTGCTTTCCCATTCCTTACTGGTTGGGCCAGTAACCAAAAGGTTGCTGGTTCGAATCCCTGAGTTGACTAGGTGAAATAAATCTGTCGACGTGCCCTTGAGCAAGGCACTTAACCCTAATTTCTCCTGTAAGTCGCTCTGGATAAGAGTGTCTGTTAAATGACTAAAATATAAATACCTATGAGAAGTAGGTTTCCCTGCACTGTTATAAGATCTGGGTTTAAGATAATATATACTGTAATATATATGTCAGTTAGCAGAGGCCTTTATCCTACGCAACTTACAATACAGTAAGGGCAAAAACATTTTTAGTATGTGTACGTGTCATCCCTGAGGGAATTGAACCCATAACCTTGGTGTTGCTGGTGCCATGCTTTGGCCCTAGATCAAAAACACTGTGATAACGGATGGCAGCAGGAGAAGGTTGGGGAGTAAAGCTTGATTAGCATTCATACAATGTGCCTAAAATACATCACCGAGACAGAGAGTACTACTGTAGGGTGAGGCTTGCATTAAGTTAAGTGAAAGATAATCCAATAGAATAGACATGGATGGGTCATCTGAAAAGCAGAACCCGTATACTGCAGCATGAAACCAAGAGGAAAGTATTCACAGCCCTTGACATTTTCCACATTTTGTTGTGTTGTACAGACTTAATTTAAAAGGGTTTGAATTTAGATTTTGGTGTCACTGGCCTACACACAATACCCCATTATGTCAAAGTGGATTTATGTTTTTAGAAATGGTTTACATTTTAATTAAAAATTAAAAAGCTGAAATGTCTTCAGTCAGTAAGTATTCAACCCCTTTGTTATGGTAAGCCTAAATAAGTTCAGGAGTAAAAATGTGCTTAAAAGTCACATAATAAGTTGCATGGACTCACTCTGTGCGCAATAATAGTATTTAACGTGATTTTTGAATGACTACTTCATCTCTGTACCCCACACATACAATTATCTGTAAGGTCCCTCAGTCGAGCAGTGAATTTCAAAACACAGATACAACCACAAAGACCAGGGAGGTTTTCCAATGCCTCACAAAGAAGGGCACCTATTGGTAGATGGGTAAAAATATAAAAGCAGACATTGAATATCCCTTTGAACATTTTGAAGTTATTAATTAAGCTTTGGATGGTGTATTAATACACCCAGTCACTAAAGATACAGACGCCCTTCCTAATTCAGTTGCCGGAGAGGAAAGGAAACCACTCAGGGATTTCACCATGAGGCCAATGGTGACTTTAAAACAGAGTTTAATGCCTGTGATAGGAGAAAACTGAGGATGGATCAACAACATTGTAGTAACTCCACAATACTAACCTAATTGACAGAGTGAAAAGAAGGAAGACAGAACAGAATAAAAATATTCCAAAACATGCATCCTGTTTGCAACAAGGCACTAAAGTAACACTGCCACATCACGGTTGACAACTCCGTTGTGTCCTCCTCCCAGAGTGCGAAGAGCCTTGGTGTGACCCTGGACAACACCCTGTCGTTCTCCGCTAACATCAAGGCGGTGACCCGATCCTGTAGGTTCATGCTCTACAACATTCGGAGTACGACCCTGCCTTACACAGGATGCGGCACAGGTCCTAATCCAGGCACTTGTCATCTCCCGTCTGGATTACTGCAACTCGCTGTTGGCTGGGCTCCCTGCCTGTGCCATTAAACCCCTACAACTCATCCAGAATGCCGCAGCCTGTCTGGTGTTCAACCTTCCCAAGTTCTCTCACGTCACCCCGCTCCTCCGCACACTCCACTGGCTTCCAGTTGAAGCTCGCATCTGCTACAAGACCATCGTGCTTGCCTACGGAGCTGTGAGGGGAACAGCACCTCCGTACCTTCAGGCTCTGATCAGTCCCTACACACAAACGAGGGCATTGCGTTCATCCACCTCTGGCCTGCTGGCCCCCCTACCTCTGCGGAAGCACAGTTCCCGCTCAGCCCAGTCAAAACTGTTCGCTGCTCTGGCACCCCAATGGTGGAACAAGCTCCCTCACGACGCCAGGACAGCGGAGTCACTCACCACCTTCCGGAGACACTTGAAACCCCACCTCTTTAAGGAATACCTGGGATAGGATAAAGTAATCCTTCTACCCCCCCTTACCCCACCCCCCCAAAAAAAAAAAAAAAAGTGGTTATCCCACTGGCTAGAAGGTGAATGCACCAATTTGTAAGTCGCTCTGGATAAGAGTGTCTGCTAAATTATGTAAATGTAAATCTACACCGGAGTTGCTTACCAGGAAGACAGAGACTGTTCCTGAGTGTCCGAGTTACAGTTGACTGTAACTTGAAAGTCTACGGCAAGACCTGAAAATGGTTGTCTAGCAATGATCAACAACCAATTTGACAGAGCTTGAAGAATTTTGAGAAGAATAATGGGCAAATGTTGCACAATCCAGGTGTGCAAAGCTCTTAGAAACTTGCCCTGAAAGACTCACAGCTGTAATCGCTGCCAAAAGGTGCTTCTACAAAGTATTGACTCAGGGGTGTGAATACTTATGTGAATTAGATATTTCTGTATTTCATTTTCAATAAATTTGCAAACATTTTGTAGTGGACATTTACCACTAAGGACTCAAAATCAAAGTAAATGAAGTAATCTTTATTAACGTGCAGAGAGGTTCACAAACGCAACACACGCTTGATGAAAACTCTGAAGGGAGGTTCCCTTTCAGTCCCTTTATATTGCTACACAAACAAGTTATAAGCATGGTTGGTTCCTGTATGTGACTGACTGATACCACACCAGGCTTCTTACCTTGAAACTGAGATATTGTAGCACTCCTTCTAGTTACCAGAGCAATGTTCTGGGCATACTGCCAAATTGCTTATGAGTGATAGTGTGATTTCCTCCTTTGTGCAGTCAACCTGTCACTAGCATGAACCCAACCAAGACAGGTTATTACAAAAGCAGCATTGTGCTAAACATACGATCACATACACACAAGAACATTTCTATCACAATTTCTTAAAACATGTTTTCACTTAGTCATTATGTGGTATTGTGTGTAAATGGGTAAGATGTTTTGTTTTTATTCATTTTTGAATTCAGGCTGAAAACAAAATGTGGAATAAGTCAAGGGGTAGGCCTGCTGTATACAAGGAAAAAGTAGACGTATACAGAACTACCTGGCCAGAAGTATGTGGACAACCCTTCCAATGAGTGGATTTGGCTATTTCAGCCACACCTGTTGCTGACAGGTGTATAAAATCGAGCACACAGCAATGCAATCTCCATAGACAAACATTGGCAGTAGAATGGCCCGTACTGAAGAGCTCAGTTACTTTCAACGTGGCACCGTCATAGGTTGCCACCTTTCCAACAAGTCAGTTCGTCAAATTCGCCATCTGGCAGTCCGACGGACGAATCTGGGTTTGGCAGATGCCAGGAGAATGCTACCTGCCCGAATGCATGGTGCCAACTGTAAAGTTTGGTGGAGGAGGAATAATTTTTAATGGTTTGGGCTAGGTTAGCGTGAAGGTTAGTTCCAGTGAAGGGAAATCTTAACGCTACAGAATACAATGACATTCTAGACGATTCTGTGCTCCCAACTTTGTGGCAACAGTTTGGCACCCGTGCACAAAGCGAGGCCCATACAGAAATAGTTTGTCAAGATCGGTGTGGAAGAACTTGACTGGCCTGCACAGAGCCCTGACCTCAACCCCATTGAACACTTTTGGGATGAATTGGAACGCCGACTGCGAGCCAGGCCTAATCGCCTAACATCAGTGCCCGACCTCACAAATGCTCTTGTGGCTGAATGGAAGCAAGTCCCCGCGGCAATGTTCCAACATCTAGTGGAAAGCCTTCCCAGAAGAGTGGAGGCTGTTATAGCAGCAAAGGGGGGGACCAACTCCATATTAATGTCCATGATTTTGGAATGAGATGTTTGACGAGCAGGTGTCCACATAACTTTGGGCATGTAGTGTATTATACCTGCATTACAACCCAAAATAAAAGGTCTTACAGGGATAGTTTTCCGGGTTTTGACCAGGCCCTTTTTTTATTTTTTTATTTAACCTTTATTTAACCAGGTAAGCCAGTTGAGAACAAGTTCTCATTTACAACTGCGACCTGGCCAAGATAAAGCAAAGCAGTGCGATAAAAACAACAACACAGAGTTACATATGGGGTAAAAAAACATAAAGTCAAAAAATACAACAGAAAATATATATACAGTGTGTGCAAATGTAGCAAGTTATGGAGGTAAGGCAATAAATAGGCTATAGTGCAAAAATAATTACAATTAGTATTAACACTGGAATGCTAGATGTGCAAGAGATTATGTGCAAATAGAGATACTGGGGTGCAAAAGAGCAAAATAAATAACAATATAGGGATGAGGTAGTTGGGTGGGCTAATTACAGATGGGCTGTGTACAGGTGCAGTGATCGGTAAGGTGCTCTGACAACTGTAAGGTGCCCTGTCCTACACATGGGATGATATGGGCATTTCCATCGAAAAGGACCCATGAGCACCAATGTGAAGTTCATAGGAGCATATCAAATTGGGTGGCTAATGAAAGCTAAGAGTCTATATTTTGGGGAAATGAAGTAATAGTTTCAACCATTTCCATCTTAAAAATTAGGCATCAGTAAAGGGTTTGATTTCTGGATAAATAGATGAAAAAGGGGTCTCAGAAAACATTTACCAGAAAAAGTCTTAAAAGGTATCAGAAATACATAAAAACAATAATGTTGAAGTAAAGACCTCTGCCAACTATTATCAACACTTACAGTGGGGAAAAAAAGTATTTAGTCAGCCACCAATTGTGCAAGTTCTCCCACTTAAAAAGATGAGAGAGGCCTGTAATTTTCATCATAGGTACACGTCAACTATGACAGACAAAATGCGGAAAAAAAATCCAGAAAATCACATTGTAGGATTTTTAATGAATTTATTTGCAAATTATGGTGGAAAATAAGTATTTGGTCACCTACAAACAAGCAAGATTTCTGGCTCTCACAGACCTGTAACTTCTTCTTTAAGAGGCTCCTCTGTCCTCCACTCGTTACCTGTATTAATGGCACCTGTTTGAACTTGTTATCAGTATAAAAGACACCTGTCCACAACCTCAAACAGTCACACTCCAAACTCCACTATGGCCAAGACCAAAGAGCTGTCAAAGGACACCAGAAACAAAATTGAAGACCTGCACCAGGCTGGGAAGACTGAATCTACAATAGGTAAGCAGCTTGGTTTGAAGAAATCAACTGTGGGAGCAATTATTAGGAAATGGAAGACATACAAGACCACTGATAATCTCCCTCGATCTGGGGCTCCACGCAAGATCTCACCCCGTGGGGTCAAAATGATCACAAGAACGGTGAGCAAAAATCCCAGAACCACACGGGGGGACCTAGTGAATGACCTGCAGAGAGCTGGGACCAAAGTAACAAAGCAAGGGACTCAAATCCTTCAGTGCCAGACATGTCCCCCTGCTTAAGCCAGTACATGTCCAGGCCCGTCTGAAGTTTGCTAGAGTGCATTTGGATGATCCAGAAGAGGATTGGGAGAATGTCATATGTTCAGATGAAACCAAAATAGAACGTTTTGGTAAAAACTCAACTCGTCGTGTTTGGAGGACAAAGAATGCTGAGTTGCATCCAAAGAACACCATACCTACTGTGAAGCATGGGCGTGGAAACATCATGCTTTGGGGCTGTTTTTCTGCAAAGGGACCAGGACGACTGATCCCTGTAAAGGAAAGAATGAATGGGGCCATGTATCGTGAGATTGAGTGAAAACCTCCTTCCATCAGCAAGGGCATTGAAGATGAAACGTGGCTGGGTCTTTCAGCATGACAATGATCCCAAACACACTGCCCGGGCAACGAAGGAGTGGCTTCGTAAGAAGCATTTCAAGGTCCTGGAGTGGCCTAGCCAGTCTCCAGATCTCAACCCCATAGAAAATCTTTGGAGGGAGTTGAAAGTCCGTGTTGCCCAGCGACAGCCCCCAAAAAATCACTGCTCTAGAGGAGATCTGCATGGAGGAATGGGCCAAAATACCAGCAACAGTGTGTGAAAACCTTGAAGACTTTGTTTGACCCGTGTCATTGCCAACAAAGGGTATATAACAAAGTATTGAGAAACTTTTGTTATTGACCAAATACTTATTTTCCACCATAATTTGCAAATAAATTCATTAAAAATCCTACAATGTGATTTTCTGGATTTTTTTCCTCATTTTGTCCGTCATAGTTGACGTGTACCTATGATGAAAATTACAGGCCTCTCTCATCTTTTTAAGTGGGAGAACTTGCACAATTGGTGGCTGACTAAATACTTTGTTCCCCCACTGTATATGATGTTTTGGTGAAATGGTTTACCTTCTTTAAATTTAAGAAATATTGTCTTGTTCAGTTACCAAAAGCCCACATATCTTTAAGATATTTTCTAATTTCTCTCCCTCATGACGAGGGAGGATAATGAATGTTCACAGAAGCAACAAGTAATGGTAGACCGAGGGCTGTTGCGGTGGCCGTATTACTGCCACACAGGCGGTCACGAGTCATGAAGGCAGTAGCTCAGTTGGTAGAGCATGGCGCTTGCAACGCCAGGGTTGTGGGTTCGTTTCCCACGGGGAGGCCAGTATGAAAATGTATGCACTAACTGTAAGTCGCTCTGGATAAGAGCGTATGCTAAATGACTAAAATGTAAACTCCACATGACCGTTTAGTCACAGTAATTAGGCTTCTCCAAGCTCTGATGCTGCTGATGGTCATTAGTAGCCTACCAAACTTGCTAACTGCCTGGTACTCAGCACTCTATTATCACTCTGACATCAATGCAAATGTAATCGAAAATCTAATGAAACACTTCATGAGAGCTCATGTTGCGCAACATTTCTATAGGCTATGCAATTGAGTGAGAAAACAGAGTGATGCCATTAGCTTTCTATAGGCTAGACCTACTATATTTATTTCTCAACTTTATTAATATTAAGCACATTGCTTCTCTTTACAACAGGAGTATAGCTTACCTGGCTGGCATGAAAATAAACCACGGGGAAAAGAGTCCTCTATTCGCTATTTAAGTGCATAGATGACATGTATTTTTTCCCACTACTCCTGTTTCGATACAGGTGCATGATAATAGTCCATTCTAAATCAAAACAAATTTCACACATACATTATCTAGTATATGTAAACACAAGATTAAATCAAGAATAGTATGATGGGTGACAATATTAGCCTATCACTTGTGAATGATGCCCAGCATAAGGCAAGAAACAATACCTTTTTTTGCGTCTTTTTCGAATCATAGTCACACACCTCATGTAGCCTAGCCCATAGGCCTATATGTTTTGATAAGGTTTGTATCACAACTGAGGTGGCCAAATAACTTCTTAAAATTAAGCACATTAATCCGCTTTACAAGGGGTGTAGAGCCTAACTGCCATACAAAGCAGCGAGTGAGTTTCAAGTTTGGGCAAGATCATTTTCACCATAAAAATGCACCTTTATAATTTACATTTAAGTCATTTAGCAGACTCTCTTATCCAGAGCAACTTACAAATTGGTGCATTCAACTTAGGATAGCAAGTGGGACAACCACATTTTGATCACAGTAAATAAATTACATGCACAATCGCATTTGCGGTCACTTTTGATAATGGTGTTTTCCCTCTAATGGAACATTCGTGCTTATAGCCAACTGCCTTGTGTGCATTGCTGCGCTTATAATGTGAAAAAATAGCCAAATAGTTTATCAACTTTTGTACTATGGGGGATAGTAGATTGACATAGGCTAGTGCTTTTGCTATTCGTTAGGCCCACTCATCTTGTTGGCTGACGAAAAGTAAATGTGGAAAGTTCTTCCAATATCTTAAATATGCACCTCGGAATTGGATAAGGGCACGCGCAGTTGCGTCCCCGATGTGTCTCTCTTCACTTGTAGCCTGTGAGAAAGACCTGATCACCTCATGGAGAGCCAAGTGAGTGAGAGGTGCTTCGGAGCAGGCAGCACTCAGGGAGAAGGGAATTATAATTATTATATTTAGCCCAAGGGCACAACGGCCACTGGCCGCAAAAGGCATGGATTTTTTTTGGGGTGCATTACGGCCACACAAAGGGGATGCCTGCATGAAATTCTAGGCATTATCAAGTGCTTGTCAAATTGTGAATGAGTGACTGATGTAGTGTGTTCAGCCCATGGACCCAATCAAAGCAGAGCTCATTCCATTCAAGATATCATTAGTCACATCATGCAATGTATTAAAAATAAAAACATATAGCCCAACATTTGTAGAACAACTAAAGTTTTTTTTTTTTTTTTTTTTTTTAGGGGGTAGATCAGCTTTAATATTTCAGATAGATTGTAACTTCCATCAATGTAATTGTCTGCATCACTTCCAATCCCCCGTTTTTTTTCTCGCAAATATACATACATACATACATACATACATACATACATACACACACACACACACACACACATATCATTTTTAAAATTATATTTCCCTTCATTACTTTCCAACCCCACCACCCCTTCCCCAATTGGAGTAAACTAGTGAACAACAATGCTTAGGCCTCTACTTCCAGCCCATACATACTATATACATGTTATGGGCACAGTCAAATTCTACAATAATTATATTTTGTTTGTTTTTACTCCTGAACTTCCTCCGATCATTTTCATGATGTCCATCTTCTATATGCCATATTTTTCACAAAAGCTCTCAACCTATAACCTATATACTTATTATGGACACAGAATGCTTTACATTAGTTATCTTGGTTGTTATTAGTTGTTGTTATTAGTCCCATCCTTCAGCTCCATTCAACACCTCCCATCTATCTCTTAACACCATCCATATTGGATTTCTAAAATTACATGAATAAATCTAAATGAAGCATATAGGAGTACCTATTTCTTTGTTAACCGCACTCCCTCAAATCATTTGGAGAAAATAAATATCCTTTCTATTTGATTCAGCTTTGTTAAATTGTATTCTTCATACTATAAAATAATATAAAATAATTTCACGGAATTCGAAGCAAATCTTGTCTGCTAAATGAACTAGTGTAGCCCAAAGCCATAGCCACATCAGTACCTAACATAAGGACAACTCAGAGTACGCTATTCTGTTCTTCTGAAATAAGACTACATTTTCTTCACATCATGTTTCTTTAGACCTGTCTAAAATAAATAATGGATTTATTGTGAAGGTGTAGGCTATATTACATGGATTTATTATACTTTTTTATTCATTTTTATGTAGATGTTCCAAAGGTCAGCATCAGTGGCTTGTAGGCTGTGTGTGGAAGCCAGGAGATGCTAAATGTGTTTGTTAATTAACGGTCAATTACCGTGAGACCGGCAGTTACTTGCTCGACAATCACCTGCTGACAAACTTTTGTGTCTGCCACAGCCCAAGGTATACCAACCTACGTAGTGATTTTACTGATATCAATTTTGTTTATGAATTAATAAGTGATTCAAACTCTTAATTCTGTTACCAAATTGGTAATGAAATTAACAACAAATCTGTAACAGAATGACTGCAACGGAATTGACTACAATGGGAAATCATAATAGTCACAAACCACAGATGGGTCACCTGCTACTGCCCTCCCTTCCACTGGCATACTGTTATGTTCATTCCATAACTGTTTTCTTTGTCTTTCTGTTGTCTTGTGGTCAAACCAAGAGTGTTACAACCTCTCCCTCTTTCCAGTTAATGTCACCTCTCCCAGCACTTACGGACACCTACCCATGAGCCCGCTCCCTTTCCATTTAGGGTAACCAGCATCCTTACCCACTGAGCTCCGACTGACACCGGACGTCTATGGGCGTTGAAAAGTAATTGAAATTTGGTCAGTCCTTCTTGGTCGGACTGGAACCAAATCTGAACATATCATTAGACGTACGTTTCACAAGTTTGGAAATGTGGATATCACAGTACTGTACAATAGCGAGTAGAGCACAGCAGAGTACAGTGCAATAAAGAAAAGTAGAGTATAGTACAGTACAATATATTGTACTTTACTGAACTCTACCCTGCTGTGCTGTATTGTACTGCAGTGTACTCTGCTGTGCTGCGATGTGATGTCCATACTTATGAAACATGAGGAGAATGACATTCATATCCATAATTATGCATTTCTGTGTAGTGCAGATCAGGGGACCCATGATGTAATTCCATTACTGTAATCCCTTACCACTTACTGTAGTTCAAAAACCAAAATAGCTTTTTTAATCTCAAGTTTGCCATGTCATAGCTGACACCCCATTCTTTCTGCAGACATTTTTGTATCTTAATTCGGAGCAGATATTTAAAGAGTTTTTGGAAAACGTGGTTTCATAAAAACTTGAGGGAGATTTTACCGTAATTCCGTTACCAAAGTTTGCATCTGCACAGTTCTTCCACTAAATTTTTGTTTTTGTAAAATGTTCAGTGGAAATTGTTAAAAGTAGTCCTTGTGCATCGAGTTCTATGGCTTGTTAAACTTTGAAATCAATGTTTTTTGTTAGGTATACATTTTAAAAGGGAGAAAACTGAGTCAAAGCGTAATATCTTTACCGTGGAATTGCCCGTATCTTACCGACACTTTCTCTATTTCACAAGTGTGCAGTAACACTGTAAATGCCAATACATTAATCATAGGCCTAATGGCAGTATACGGCATTACACAAGCATTTCGCTACACCCGCAATAACATTTGCTAAAAATGTGTATGTGACCAATACAATTTGATTTGCTTGCACACCGCAAATGGATATTCCAGTTAGGCTACTCCAGTTCCCATCATTACAGATTAAAAATGGTGACTCACATCCATAGTTAGATAGATGCTGGACCGACAGGCAGGGCCCATCGTTGTCTAAAAGGCCTCATTCGTTTTTTCATTAAGAAATGAAAGGTAATTAAATTGCAACATGGACCCAAACAGGCAGCCATAGAGTTGAGACAAGAGGCTCCCACACTCAATGGAGGCCAATTATGAGTCCCAATCATAGCTGGATTATAGGACATAGCTCAACACATGTTTTATGGAGGAGAGAGAGAGAGAGAGAGAGAGAGAGAGAGAGAGAGAGAATATCATTGTTTAGTTGTGATATTTAACAGCAAACGCACTAAAAAGAAAATAGATCACACCCTACTTACAATTTTGTTGTAGATGTTTTCAATTATGTTTTATTCTAGATTCTGGAAGCATGCAATTTGCCAATGTGAGAATGTTATATAGCCTAAATTGACAAACATTTTAATTTGAATATTTTATAGCTTTTATCATCAATTAATCATGCAGGGTTTCATACAGTTTGTAGACTAGCCTACATGTCATAGTTGATGGGAGGTATGGGCGCAACTTTCACTGGGGACGGGGGGGACATGTCCCTCCCACATTCCGAAATAGCATTTTTGTGACCCCCCCTACCTCCTCCCATGAACTATGACATGTAGCCCCCCCCCCCCCCCCCCCCATGCATAATCAGAGGACGGCATGTATAATCTCAAGGTTACCCCTTTGGCCAGTAAACATATTTAACAAGGAGGCTCGTTTGTACAGTATGGTCAAGATAAGGCTCTCTTCAATCTGTAGCACAGAGTGGTTGACATTTAAAAGGCAATGTTTGCGGTGTAACATTTGTTACGTAGCCCTTAAGGCTGTTTCATGAAAATAATTCTGATCAACTATATTAAAATATCAATACTAATATATTGATAGAATAGTAAATAACATTCTAGAATGGAATAGAATACGAATAGAATATAAAAATTGCTTTTCTAGTCACCAGAACAATTATGATAAGCTCTCTCAACACTCTTATCCTAACGATCATGCAATCAACTCAATGGCCAGATTGACTAAAGCTTTGGTACAACTACATACAGCTGAATTTACAACATCATCTTTTGAAAAGGTGAATGCAACCACAGGATGTAGTTTGGCCAAGGAAAAAGGAGAGAGTGATTACATACTCATCATTAGAATAGTGGAATAGTATACCGGAGGTTACGTTGAGCTTCTGAAAATCAGCAATCAATACATGGAATCAAATGTACAGTACATACATTAAAGCAGCATTCGTTAATTCATGATCTGACATCAGTGGTTTGCATATGCCAAGTGTAACAAATTATGGAGTAACGCTTACAACTATGCAGAGACAGTCTTGATTGAAGATGCAGGTAATGTGTTTCCATAACGACAAACCGCTACTACACAGACACTGCGCGCACACACACACAGACACAGGATATAGATCCAGCCACTAAAAGCACCATGTCTGAACATTACCCTGAAGCTATTACCATAGAGTTTGCATTCTCAGGCAAAACACACAGACAAGTAGAAAAGTGTAACAAAAGTACTGGTCTGGAAGTGGTTGCATCGTGATATTACAGGACCGGAACATGCTAGTTATAACAATCTTTAGGTAATATGCGGTTTACGAAAGTTCAAATCAGTAACTGTTTGTTACATGCAATACGTTTTGTGGACTTCACCGGATAGAGGTTGCTCTCCGGTTTTGTGATGAAACAAAGGTGTGGTTGAGTTTATTCTGCCACTGTGTCTTCTTATTGTCGTCTCGGTCTTTAGGCCTATGTATCACGGTGTCAAGGCATATGAACTAACAGGTTACAGAGCAAACAACGCAATTATCACAACAGATAGGTTGTAATATGGCATTTCTTTCCTGGCTTGGCTTCCCCAATGATTTTACCCATACACTGCTACTAGCAGGTATCGATGCCTGCTGCCCAGCATAGGACAACCTGTCATCAGCATCTAGCTCTGAGGAGCATTCCTCGAAGACAAGGTCTATCCCCAAAATATTCAACAAAATTCCATATTGTATTCTGTCTCTGTTGTCAATCATACCTGCAGTTAAGCCTGTACTCAATTGAAATACTATTGTAAAACTAGTAGTTAGGATTTAGGCTGGGATTCAACCCAACGCCAATGAACGACCTGTCCTTTACACAGCGATAGATAAGACTCTTAAAAAGGCCATTTTGAAGACGCTCGTAGAGATCACATTCACGGTCAACGAACGCTGCGGATCTGGCTCAACCTGAGACAAATCTATCAAAGAACAAGTTATGTGAATGTGTTTGTTTACCCTAATTTAACCTCTTAACTCCTGGGGAGGGAAAAGGCTCTAACTAACTAACTAACTAACTACATAACTACATAACTAAATAACTGATAAACAAAACCTTTATTCATACTGAGCCGAACTAAGCCGAGTCAAGGCAAGCTGTACTGGGCTGGCCTGGTGACACATCCACCAAAAAGGGTATGGTTAAGTGACTGGCTGGCTGGCTGGCTGACTGGTTACATAATGGAGCAGCAGCAGGTGGCAGGGTAATTAGGAACTTTGACCTGGTGTTCGTTCCCATAGATATAGTAAACATGGGTGCCTCCCTTCCACTTGTAGGTCACCTTGGTGATGGGGATCAACTCGATGGTTTGTTGCTGAAACAGAAGAGCAAGACCATTGATCCTATTGGTTGATAGTCAGGTGATCATCAATAAGCAGCACGAGGCTCAAAGGGGTGGCTTCCTGGTTTCCTGCACACAAATGTAACCTAATCCGGGATTAAAACGCATTTTAAATGGAGATTCTCCATCGAGTTTGCTTTTAATGTCCAGGACTAGGCTTAATCAGTGTCCGGAAAACCGCCCCCAAAAGGGTTTAAGTCAAGAAATATAGGGCTAACAGATGTTGTCATATCCCGTGTACAAATATTATAACTTCCGCTTGTTTAATCTGTCTGTACCCGTTAATGTAACACAGTGGTTCTCAAACCACTCCTCAGTTGTAGTCATGAACTAGCTCACTTGATTCACCTAGTCAAGAGCTCGATAATTAGTTTACAAGTTGAATTAGGTGTGCTAGCTTTGGAATAGTTCAAAATCCATGGAAAGGCTGCGGGTCCCAGAGGAGAGTGTTTGAAAAACCACTGCCGTAACGAATATTGTACCTGTTGAAGGATGCGTGAGTTCTGGGAGTATTTAGCCTGGTGTTCTCTAACCAAACGGTCTGAAGCCTGGGATACAGTTGGATCTGGGAAGCCATGTACTGGATACAGCTGATGGACAGAGGATGGTGATGGTGTCACACACACACACACAGACACAGACACAGACACACACACACACACAACATTACAGTAATATGTCAGAAACCATAAAATGATTTTTTAACCAATAGAAAAAAAAAGACAAAAATGTCACACTCACATGTCACATCATGTGTTGCATAGTTTACAAGGGGAACCTAACAAAGGGCAAACGTTTTGCACCGTAGCAAAATGTTTTGGAAATAAAAACCGTTTACTCTAAACACTCTGCCACGAGTGTAAAAGCTGTCGAGTTCTGTTTTGTTCTTAAAACAGAAGTTGTAGTTAAGCAGGGGAGCAAAGAGAATGGTTAAATTGTTTCCAGGAGGGACTAACCTTGTAAAGCAGGGACTGAACTTGTCCAATAAGAAATGTTTTGTTTTTGTCGCAAAACATTTTACATTGCAAAGCGTTTTTGCACCTCAGTCTGGATCGACTGCAGAACATGTTGCGTTCCTTCCTTACCATGTACTGGGCGTTTTTGAAGAGCGTCTTTCCCGTCACGTCGCTCAGATTGTCAACCTCCAGCCCACTGTTCTGCTCCACAACATAGTCTTCAACATTATCCTTCCTGAAATAACAACAATCCTCAACATTATCCTTTCTTGAATAACAACATAGTCCTCCCTGAAATAATAAAGCAGTGGTACACCATTTGTTTACCACATTTTATGATCATTTCAGCCTTTCCAAACCATCATCTCGTAATAAGAATATATAATTTACAAAAACATGTGTACCTCATAACAACTCACCATTCGACTTAAATTAAAAACAAAAACCGATCAATTGTGAATCCAAATTAGGAACTGTTCATATCGCGTTGCAGTACAATCAACTTTGGATATTCAATGATTTCTGTTCAGTGTCTCTAAATGTAATCTCTTAGTATATAACTATACTAAAAATATCTTAATTTAAGTTTAAAATATTTACAACAATTATCTTAATAAGTTTACAATTTTACAAAAAATCTTAATAAGTTTAAATGTTTACTATAAACCTCTTAATAAGTACAAAAATGTAAAAACTAAATTATTTTAAAAAAAGTTTACCATTTAAAAAAATATATGTTCATAAGTTTAACATTTTACAAAAAATATCTTATAAAAAAAATGTCTTTAAAAATTTACTTTTATTATAAATCTCTTAATGAGTTTATAATTTTTATACAAATTCCCAACGACTCACCATTCGACTTTAAGGTTGATGTAGGTCAACAGCTGCTTCTTTCCCTTGCAGGTCTCACATTCTTTATTCCCTTTACCATTACACTTAGAGCAGCTAGAGACACAAGCAACATCAAGTCAATAAGATACGTCTGTATAGAAGTCTGTCCTGTACACCTTCAAGAGGCAGATTGTCTTTGAGTATTTTGTCATTGTATTATTATGTCGAAATGAATGACTGGACTTACTTCTCACGTCCTCTTTGATTGCAGTGGGTGCAGGGACTCTCTGCTCCCCGACTGCCAGATCCATTGCAGACCCAACACACTTTCTAAATGAAGAATCAATGAATAATTGTAACGAGGTGTGTGTGTGTGTGTGTGTGTGTGTGTGTGTGTGTGTGTGTGTGCGCGTACGTGCTTACCGTTCCAGACCCATTGCACTCAAGGCAGGGCATCTTCCCAGAGGCACTGCAAGTGTGGCAGGGCTGCACAAACAGAGACAGTGTCATCAAACCTTCTCTTGTAGATTACTTGTTGATCTAGTCCTAAAATAGAGTATGACTAATCTGTCCTTTCCTGGCCAATTTTTATTTTATTTTATTTTACCTTTATTTAGGTAGGCAAGTCAGTTAAGAACACATTCTTATTTACAATGACGGCCTACACCAGCCAAACCCAGACGACACTGGGTCAATTGTGCGCCGCCCTATCGGCCGGTTGTGATACAGCCTGGAATCGAACCAGGGTCTGTAGTGACGCCTCAAAGCACCGAGATGCAGTGCCTTAGACCGCTGCGCCACTCGGGAGCCCAATGATAGTCATACATGGAATACAATGACCCACAGTATCATTTGTCAACAGTGACAATAGAAAACAACCCTTTGTGATTCAAACAGACAGACAAACACCTGCTTAGATGAAGTGTAAGGGACTTTTATGTTCTCCTCATGGTTTTGGAACAGGGAGGGAGCTGTCACTGGGATTTCCCACGGCCGGGGGGCGGTCTGCGTGTAGAAGTCTGCTGGTTCACCTGTCAGGTACAGGAAACACAAGTTATGGTCAGAGCCATAAGGACTGATGAGATCCTGAATGGATCCATAAGGACTGATGAGATCCTGAATGGATCCATAAGGACTGATGAGATCCTGAATGGATCCATAAGGACTGATGAGATCCTGAATGGATCCATAAGGACTGATGAGATCCTGAATGGATCCATAAGGACTGATGAGATCCTGAATGGATCCATAAGGACTGATGAGATCCTGAATGGATCCATAAGGACTGATGAGATCCTGAATGGATCCAGAAGTCTGTACTGTACCAAGTTAGCTAGCTGAATAAACTAAGTTAGAGTCTATTCCTAGAAAACATTGAACCGCTGTAGTTTACAACAATTATAATTTCTAAAGTGGAAGTTGGGAGAGTTATATTTGAGTGTTTCAGTGAAAGGTAAGTGAGGGAGGCCCCGCTCTCTCGCTTCCCCAGATGTTTAGTTACATTTATTCCGATCTCTTTTGCATTACTGTAGCCTTTTCTGTAGCCTGTCAACTATGTGTCTGTCTATCCCTGTTCTCTCCTCTCTGCACAGGCCATACAAACGCTTCACACCACGTGGCTGCTGCCACTCTAATCTGGTGGTCCCTGCGCGCACGACCCACGTGGAGCCCCTGACCCATCTGTCTATCTCCTCATTTGAATTCCATGCTGTCACAGTCACTAGCCCATTCAAGCTTAACATCCTTATCATTTATCGCCCTTCAGGTTCCCTTGGAGTTCATCAATGAGCTTGACCCCTTGATAAGTTCCTTTCCTGAGGATGGCTCACCCCTCACAGTTCTGGGTGACTTTAACCTCTCTATATCTGCCTTTGACTCATTTCTCTCTGCCTCCTTCTTTCCACTCCTTTCCTCTTTTGACCTCACCCTCTCACCGTCCCCCACTACTCACAAGGCAGGCAATACGCTTGACCTCATCTTTACTAGATGCTGTTCTTCTACTAATCTCACTGCACCTCCCCTCCAAGTCTCCAACCACTACTTTGTATCCTTTTCTCTCTCGCTCTCCTCCAACACTACTCACTCTGCCCCTACTCAGATGGTAATGTGCCGTCGCAACCTTCACTCTCTCTCTCCCCCGCTACTCTCTCCTCTTCCATCCTATCATCTCTTCCCTCTGCTAAATCCTTCTCCCTCCGGGCTCCGGGCAGCCGAGCGGAAATTGAGGAAAACTAGACTCCCTGCGGACCTGTCATCTTTTCACTCCCTCCTCTCTACATTCTCTTCCTCCGTTTCTGCTGCTAAAGCCACTTTCTACCACTCTAAATTTCAAGCCTCTGCCTCTAACCCTAGGAAGCTCTTTGCCACCTTCTCCTCCCTGCTGAATCCTCCTCCCCCTCCCTCCTGCCTCTCTGTGGATTACTTCATCAACCATTTTGAAAAGAAGTTTGACGACATCCGATCCTCATTTATTAAGTCAAATGACACTGCTGGTCCTGCTCACACTGCCCTACCCTATGCTTTGACTTCTTTCTCCCCTCTCTCTCCAGATGAAATCTTGCGACTTGTGACGGCCGACCGCCCAACAACCTGCCCGCTTGACCCTATCCCCTCCTCTCTTCTCCAAACCATTTCCGGAGACCTTCTCCCTTACCTCACCCCGCTCATCAACTCATCCTTGACCGCTGGCTATGTCCCTTCCGTCTTCAAGAGAGCGAGAGTTGCACCTCTCCTCAAAAAAACAACACTCGATCCCTCCGATGTCAACAACTACAGACCAGTATCCCTTCTTTCTTTTCTCTCCAAAACTCTTGAGCGTGCCGTCTCTAGCCAACTCTCCTGCTATCTCTCTCAGAATGACCTTCTTGATCCAAACCAGTCAGGTTTCAAGACTGGTCATTCAACTGAGACTGCTCTTCTCTGTGTCACGGAGGCTCTCCGCACTGCTAAAGCTAACTCTCTCTCCTTTCCTCTTATCCTTCTAGACCTATCTGCTGCCTTTGATACTGTGAATCATCAGATCCTCCTCTCCACCCTCTCCGAGTTGGGCATCTCCGACGCTGCTCACTCTTGGATTGCGTCCTACCTGACAGGTCGATCCTACCAGGTGGCATGGCGAGAATCTGTCTCCGCACCACGTGCTCTCACCACTGGTGTCCCCCAGGGCTCAGTTCTAGGCCCTCTCCTATTCTCTCTATACACCAAGTCACTTGGCTCTGTCATATCCTCACATTGCTACGCAGACGACACACAATACATTTTCTCCTTTCCCCCTTCTGATAACCAGGTGGCGAATCGCATCTCTGCATGTCTGGCAGACATATCAGTGTGGATGTCGGATCACCACCTCAAGCTGAAACTCGGCAAGACGGAGCTGCTCTTCCTCCCGGGGAAGGACTGCCCGCTCCATGATCTCGCCATCACGGTTGACAACTCCATTGTGTCCTCCTCCCAGAGTGCAAAGAACCTTGGCGTGACCCTGGACAACACCCTGTCGTTCTCCGCTAACATCAAAGCGGTGACCCGATCCTGCAGATTCATGCTCTACAACATTTGCAGAGTATGACCCTACCTTACACAGAAAGCGGCACAGGTCCTAATCCAGGCACTTGTCATCTCCCGTCTGGATTACTGCAACTCGCTGTTGGCTGGGCTCCCTGCCTGTGCCGTTAAACCCCTACAACTCATCCAGAATGCCGCAGCCCGTCTGGTGTTCAACCTTCCCAAGTTCTCTCACGTCACCCCGCTCCTCCGCACACTCCACTGGCTTCCAGTTGAAGCTCGCATCTGCTACAAGACCATGGTGCTTGCCTACGGAGCTGCGAGGGGAACGGCACCTCCGTACCTTCAGGCTCTGATCAGTCCCTACACACAAACGAGGGCATTGCGTTCATCCACCTCTGGCCTGCTGGCCCCCCTACCTCTGCGGAAGCACAGTTCCCGCTCAGCCCAGTCAAAACTGTTCGCTGCTCTGGCACCCCAATGGTGGAACAAGCTCCCTCACGATGCCAGGACAGCAGAGTCACTCACCACCTTCCGGAGACACTTGAAACCCCACCTCTTTAAGGAATACCTGGGATAGGATAAAGTAATCCTTCTACCCCCCCTTACCCCACCCCAAAGAAAAAAAAAAAAAAAAACATATTGTAAAGTGGTTATCCCACTGGCTAGAAGGTGAATGCACCAATTTGTAAGTCGCTCTGGATAAGAGCGTCTGCTAAATTACGTAAATGTAAATGTGAAATAATATAAGGACTGATGGTAATGACTATAAGCAGACCTGGGTTCAAATAATATCGTTTTTCTTTCAAATAGTTTTCCCTGCACTTGACTGAGCTTGCCTGGCACGACGGTATCAATAGCATAGTCCCAGAAGTGCCAACCCCGCCCATCTGACACTCCAGGCAACTCAATCAAAACGCTCTCAAAGTATCTGAAAGAACCAAGGTCTGGGGATGAACCAAGAACTGGTAGGGAGCATTATGGGTAGTGTAGTTTACCTGCATAAGGCTTGGTGGTCCAATCTGTAGATCTGGACTCCGTGAATGTCTCCAGGCGGTACTGTGGACAGTGAAAACACAATAAGCACAACCAGGCAGCATTTTATTTTCCCTATTATTGTGTTGTTGTTGTTGTTGTTTAGCTATGAGAGCATACCAGTAGCTCCACCGGACATATTGTCCTCTTTAAGCATGAAAAATAAACACAAAATTACAATTTAATGTGTTTCTAAATGTATTATGTACTTAATTCTGACAAACAAATTAAATCATTATAATAAACACATGTACTGTACTGTCCATCATTCATGTTTTGAGAAAAAAAGAGAGAAGATGGGATTCGTCTGTTACCCGATAGGTGTTAAACGCCTGCATGTTAGTGATCACTCCATCCTTGGCAGGGGCATTGCTATAGCAGCAGTAACCAGACGCGTACATTATAAAACGCTCCCGCGCCACATCTTCAGTGAGGGAGGGGATGCTAGACAATGTGAGAGAAAATAACCCACATCAAGACGACACCTCAGAACAGGGTTCGCTGGTAATGCATTGTTGAGACCCTTTGCTCTAGCCTGAGTGCCTGTTTCTGCTCTCTTGACAACTCCTTATAGAATTGCTATGCACAACAGTTTGACAATGGAGTAAGCAAAAGCACAAACATATCTGGGACCAGGCTACTGTTGAGCCCCTTTGCTCCACTAGCAGCAAAAACTAAGAATCAGTCAAGTAGACTAAGTCAAGACAAGACCTCATGTTGTAGGGCCCTGAGGTACTGGTCAAGTTAGTCAAGACAATACCTCATGTTGTAAGGCCCTCAGGTACTGGTCAAGTTAGTCAAGACAAGTCAAGACCTCATGTTGTAGGGCCCTGAGGTACTGGTCAAGTTAGTCAAGACAAGACCTCATGTTGTAGGGCCCTCAGGTACTGGTCAAGAATTCTATCCGCCTGGATAGAATTCCGCCCCCCCCCCGCCTAGCTCTATTGAAAATCAATCCACTGCCACTTCCGTGTCTAGAAAGCCCTTAATGGTGCCCTGTCCTCTATAGATTCAATCAATGAACAAGGACATGATCATCTAGACTAGTAGGCCATGACGACAAAGCAAAACACTCAACATTGTCTAAGAGAATGATCTTGGGTCATTTTAGCATTTTCCCCACTAATGTTCAAGGTTAGGATTAGAGGGCGGAAGCTGATTCTAGATCTGTACCTATGGGAAACTTCACTGCCAGGCCTGAGAGAATTGTTCCAAAATTATGTTAGCCTTGTTAAACCAGAATGATCTCACAAACGAAGCGAGAGCATAGCATTCTGTCTGGTTTCACAAGGATAGTCCTACAGTGAGGGTAAAAAGTATTTGATCCCCTGCTGATTTTGTACGTTTGCCCACTGACAAAGAAATGATCAGTCTATAATTTTTATGGTAGGTTTATTTGAACAGTGAGAGACAGAACAACAACAAAAAAAAATCCAGAAAAACGCATGTCAAAAATATAAATTGATTTGCATTTTAATGAGGGAAATAAGTATTTGACCCCCTCTCAATCAGAATGATTTCTAGCTCCCAGGTGTCTTTTATACAGGTAACGAGCTGAGATTAGGAGCACACTCTTAAAGGGAGCAATCAATCAATCAGATTCCAAACTCTCCACCATGGCCAAGACCAAAGAGCTCTCCAAGGATGTCAGGGACAAGATTGTAGACCTACACAAGGCTGGAATGGGCTACAAGACCATCGCCAAGCAGCTTGGTGAGAAGGTGACAACAGTTGGTGCAATTATTCGCAAATGGAAGAAACAAAAAAGAACTGTCTTCTCCCTCGGCCTGGGGCTCCATGCAAGATCTCACCTCGTGGAGTTGCAATGATCATGAGAACGGTGAGGAATCAGCCCAGAACTACACGGGTGGATCTTGTCAATGATCTCAAGGCAGCTGGGACCATAGTCACCAAGAAAACAATTGGTAACACACTACGCCGTGAAGGACTGAAATCCTGCAGCGCCCGCAAGGTCCCCCTGCTCAAGAAAGCACATATACAGGGCCGTCTGAAGTTTGCCAATGAACATCTGAATGATTCAGAGGAGAACTGGGTGAAAGTGTTGTGGTCAGATGAGACCAAAATCGAGCTCTTTGGCATCAACTCAACTCGCTGTGTTTGGAGGAGGAGGAATGCTGCCTATGACCCCAAGACACCATCGCCACCGTCAAACATGGAGGTGGAAACATTATGCTTTGGGGGTGTTTTTCTGCTAAGGGGACAGGACAACTTCACCGCATCAAAGGGACGATGGACGGGGCCATGTACCGTCAAATCTTGGGTGAGAACCTCCTTCCCTCAGCCAGGGCATTGAAAATGGGTCGTGGATGGGTATTCCAGCATGACAATGACCCAAAACACACGGCCAAGGAAACAAAGGAGTGGCTCAAGAAGAAGCACATTAAGGTCCTGGAGTGGCCTAGCCAGTCTCCAGACCTTAATCCCATAGAAAATCTGTGAAGGGAGCTGAAGGTTTGAGTTGCCAAACGTCAGCCTCGAAACCTTAATGACTTGGAGAAGATCTGCAAAGAGGAGTGGAACAAAATCCCTCCTGAGATGTGTGCAAACCTGGTGGCCAACTACAAGAAACGTCTGACCTCCGTGATTGCCAACAAGGGTTTTGCCACCAAGTAATAAGTCATGTTTTGCAGAGGGGTCAAATACTTATTTCCCTCATTAAAATGCAAATCAATTTATAACATTTTTGACATGTGTTTTTCTGGATTTTTTTGTTGTTATTCTGTCTCTCACTGTTCAAATAAACCTACCATTAAAATTATAGACTGATCATGTCTTTGTCAGTGGGCAAACATAGAAAATCAGCAGGGGATCAAATACTTTTTTCCCCTCACTGTATATGGCACGCTCCGGGGTGAAGTTTCCCCTAGGTACAGATCCAGGATCAGCTTCCCCTCCCCACAATCCTTTACCACTAGTAGGGAAATCACAAAGCACCTAGGGCCAATATCACTCTACACCGTGGTGCAAGAAATCCCAGGGTTAGATTCCCGCAGGAATCACACATGTATGAACTCACTGTACCCTACTGTAAGTCGCTTTGGATAAAAGCTTCTGCTAAATAGCTTACAATACATTACCTCCACATTCAACAATGAATATAGCAATCCATTACTCTGTGTGTGGGTGTGGGTGGGGGTGGGCGGGTGCTCGCGTGTGTGGAACATCAATCTAAACTTAATATCCATGTCGTAATGTTATTGATGGGTCCATACTTCCAGTCTTGTGGTACAGGTGCAGGCTCTGGATCCCGGGTCGGGTGTAAGGGCATCGGTGGGGGGAGATATCCACCTATAGAGACACAAAGGCATTAGGCTGTTCATACATACTTCATCAATGAATATGAAACTGGAGCATACTGATACTTCTTGATCTGTTTTCTCCCTGGTATGAATGATCTCAGGGATCCTACTTGATGACTTCATAAGGTAGGATTTTTTTTTACATTTTGCTCATCTCTAAACTGTCAATAGACATAACATCATAATACGAGACTGAAAACGTGTCGGACATCACAAGAAAATTCATAATTACACCCCAAATGTTTTCAAGAATCTTAAGACATTATAAATAGCCATGATGATGATGATGATATTGAGTATCTTTAGAGGGTTCTGATGATGACGACGACTCCTACCTCCTCCGCCAGCCAAAGTGCCCTCGTACCCTGGTACGTTGCCAAACATGGTAGCTGGGGGAGCCATGGAGCCTGGGGCGGGCACTGCAGGGGCATAGAGGGCTGAAAGAGAGAAAACCAGCCTTAGTTTGGTTTTTTTGTCCTGTGTTTTGGCAACCATTAAATTCATTCACAACAGTTCGTGCATTTATCAGGAGTGAGGAGTCAACAGTACTTAATTGAAAGAAGGCTTTAGTTTTAGTTAAGTAGGCAGCGTAAAAAGACACATACTGTAACAAAGCACATCAACTGTAATCCTGGGACAACAGTCCCACCAGTCCAATGCATTATCAGAAGTCTTCATTAACTGTATGTAGAGTGATAAGTAGGGCTGTCCCCGACCCCCAAAAAAATCTTGGTCGACCGAAACTAGTCTGTTCTTCGATTGGTCTAAATTTTTAAATGTTTATTTTTCCATATATATATATATATATATAAAACACCCCCTATGTGTTTTAATAAATTAAACGATATGCATTGAGCTTGTCTGATGCTTTAAGCTTACGGTTTGATGAAATAAGACAAAAGCCTCAAGAGGGCGTCAGAGATCTAGATAACCAGAAGAAGAAAACCTGACCCAACTATTCTCCTCCCGCTCCTGCTGGCTTTCGCAGATTCTGCCATTACTCTCTTGAAGTTGCCGGTAATAGGCTACATGAGGAGTCGGCAACCTTTCTCATGTGGAATGCCAATTTATCTTACCATTTCTACAGATCTGCGTGCCAGTTATGATTTTCATATGCAAATTTCCGTTAAACTGTTTAATTTAATTTATAATAACGTCTTCATATCAAAACATTGTCAGGTGGTTAATCAAAATGCTATCTATCTAAATGAAAATTATACAAACCTAAAAAGTAACTTTATTGCCAACTATGTAAAAATAGCCTACATAAAGCCAACAAATACAAACATTTTATAAAATATTCTGGGCCCTGAGAGTTTTCAGCGCCAGTGAGCTCGGGACAGACACAGCTGTAGGCTATTTGCGCAAGGGATAATAAGCAGTGCTCGACTTGGGCAGGAGCTCACCGGAGCTGAGTACCAGCACCTAAAATGTTCTACCGCTTGAGCTCCTGTTCCGCTTATAGAATATTAGCTCAAAAGTATTGTGGAGCTCCTCACCTAAGTAATAAAACAGTACCAGCACCCAAAATGAGTACCGGAACCTATTTCAGTCCAGGTCAAGCACTGATAAGAAGTAATCAGGTACGCCTATTTTATGACGTTTCCACTAGATCAGAGCATGACATTTTTCCCTGTCACGCTGAGTGGTTATTGAAAGGGAGAGAGCTGGAAAGATTTTTCAAATACATTGAGGAACTATTATATAATTCACAATGGATGTAGGAACAGACTTCGTTTGCTTGCTGTTTGAGGTGAAGAAAACATTACTATGAGTAGTAATTCGCGGTGGTGCGTTAAGCCAATCAGAAATACTATCAGATCCCCAAATGGGCACATTTATATGCCTACATTTGCGCGTAGGCCAGGTAGCCTATAGGCCTGCTTCTATGCGTGTGTGTCCTTACTCAACATTGACTGGAGCGCTCCAAACAAAAGACAATGAATAAATTGACAAAACTCGTAAATGGAATGAAATAAGCCAAAACGTGTTTCTCACAAGTGTAGGTTGTGCACTCTGCAATTAATGTGTCCACTCCGACAATTAGAACGGGAAGACTGGAATAATATTATTGAATGTATTAAAATAAGTGACCATAGCCTAACTAAAGTAACAAACATTGTAGATTAGAAATTATAGGAATTAACAGTAAATGTACTACTGGTGATATACAGTATCAATCAAAAGTTTGGACACACCTACTCATTCAAGGGTTTTTCTTTACATTTTACTATTTTCTACATTGTAGAATAATAGTGAAGACATCAAAACTATGAAATAACACATATGGAATCATGTAGTAACCAAAAAAAGTGTTAAACAAATCAAAATATATTTTATATTTGAGATTCTTCAAATAGCCACCCTTTGCCTTGATGACAGCTTCACCAAAGTTTCGTCAAAATTGGGCCAGTGGTGTCTGATATACCTCCCGAGTGGCACAGTGGTCTAAGGCACTGCATCACAGTGCTAGCTGTGCCACTAGAGATCCTGGTTTGAATCCAGGCTCTGTCGTAGCCGGCCGCGACCGGGAGACCCATGGGGCGGCGCACAATTGGCCCAGGGTAGGGGAGGGAATGGCCGGCAGGGATGTAGCTCAGTTGGTAGAGCATGGCGTTTGCAACGCCAGGGTTGTGGGTTCGATTCCCATGGGGGGCCAGTATGAAAATAAAAATAAAATAAAAAAATTATGCACTTAATCTGGATAAGAGCGTCTGCTAAATGACTAAAATGTAAATATCGCGTGTGGCTAACATACGAACGTACAGTAACCCTTATTTCTGGTTGTAGGTATTTAACACTACCTAAATTGGAGGACTTGTGGGTTCGGCATTAAAAATAACCACAGGTTGCAACCAGTGACGTGTATAAACCCTGGATGACTGACAGGGGGCGCTGTAATGAAGCCACCGCTCAGCCATCTTGGTACTCCAACCATTGTAAAAAATATTTAGGAAGCTATAGAAATGCATTTATTGATGTCTAGTTTTTGACACGTTTATTCTATTACAGACACAATTAATGCATACTTTTAAAATTATATTATGTGACCTGAACACACAAATAAAAAATGAAATATATATATATATATATATTTAAATCCTTAAAGTATCATTTTCAGAAAGTACTAATGTTACTGTCCCCACTACAACAACATACTTTAAAAAAAAAAAATAAATACATGTAATTTTGTCCTTGAAACCTTTCAATTGAACTACTGTAGAATTCCACTCATTCCTTTGGAGGACTGCTCCTACTGGGTCCTACATCTGTATGATATGCTATAGATATATGCTACAGATACTGTATACAGTGCCTTCAGAAATTATTCATACCCCTTGACTTATTTCACATTTTGTTGCGTTACAGCCTGAATTCAAAATGGATTAAATCAAAGTTTTTTTTCTCACCCATCTACACACAATACCCTTTAATGACAAAGTGAAAACATGTTTTTAGAAATTTTTGCAAATTTATTGAAAATGAAATACAGAAAATAATTTACATAAGTATTCACACCCCTAAGCAACTCCAGTGTAGATTAGGCCTTGTGTTTTAGGTTATTGTCATGCTGAAAGGTGAATTCAAATCAAATTTTATTTGCCACATGCACCGAATAAAAATAGGTGTAGACCTTACAGTCAAATGCTTACTTACAAGCCCTTAACCAACAATGCAGTTAAGAAAAAAAGTGTTAAGTAAAAAATTAAAAACAACAAATAATTTAAGAGTAGCAGTAAAATAAAATAACAGTAGAGAGGCTATATACAGGGGGTACCGGTACTGAGTCAATGTGCTCTTTTACCCGGTTAGTCAAGGTAATATGTACATGTGGGTAGAGTTAAAGTGACTATTCATAGATAATAAACAGAGTAGCAGCAGCGTAAAAGAGGGGGTTGGGTGGGGTGGGCAATGCAAATGGCTTATGGCTTGGGGGTAGAAGCTGTTAAGAAGCCTTTTGGACCTAGGCTTGGCACTCCGGTACTGCTTGCCGTGCGGTAGCAGAGAGAACAGTCTACGACTAGGGTGGCTGGAGTCTTTGAAAATGTTTAGGGCCTTCCTCTGACACCGCCTGGTATAGAGGTCCTGGATGGCAGGAAGCTTGGCCCCAGTGATGTACTGGGCCATACACACTACCCTCTGTAGTGCCTTGCGGTCGGAGGCCGAACAGTTGCCATACCAGGCGGTGATGCAACCAGTCAGGATGTTCTCGATGGTGCAGCTGTAGAACTTTTTAAGGTTCTGAGGACCCATGCCAAATCTTTTCAGTCTCCTGAGGGGGAATAGGCAATGTCGTGCCCTCTTCACGACTGTCTTGGTGTGTTTGGACCATGATAGTTTGTTGGTGATGTGGACACCAAGGAACTTGAAGCTCTCAACCTGTTCCACTATAGCCCCGTCGATGAGAATGGGGGCGTGCTCAGTCCTCTTTTTTTTCCCTGTAGTCCACAATCATCTCCTTTGTCTTGATCACATTGAGGAAGAGGTTCTTATCCTGGCACCACATGGCCAGGTCTCTGACCTCCTCCACATAGGCTGTCTCATCGTTGTCGGTGATCAGGCCTACCACTGTTGTGCCGTTGGCAAACTTAATGATGGTGTTGGAGTCATGCCTGGCCATGCAGTCATGGGTGAACAGGGAGTAGAGGAGGGGACTGAGCACGCACCCCTGAGGGGCCCCCGTGTTGAGGATCAGCATGGCAGATGTGTTGTTACCTATCCTTACCATCTAGGGGTGGCCCGTCAGGAAGTCCAGGATCCAGTTGCAGAGGGAGGCGTTTAGTCCCAGGGTCCTTAGCTTAGTGATGAGCTTTGAGGGCACGATGGTGTTGAACGCTGAGCTGTAGTTAATGAATAGCATTCTCTTGTAGGTATTCCACTTGTCCAGGTGGGAAAGGGCAGTGTGGAGTGCAATAGAGATTGCATCATCTGTGGATCTGTTGGGGCGATATGGAAATTGGAGTGGATCTAAGGTTTCTGGGATAATGATGTTGATGTGAGCCATGACCAGCCTTTCAAAGCACTTCATGGCTACAGACGTGAGTGCTACAGGTTGGTAGTCATTTAGGCAGGTTATCTTAGTGTTCTTGGGCACAGGGACTATGGTGGTCTGCTTGAAACATGTTGATATTACAGACGCAGTCAGGGACATGTTGAAAATGTCAGTGAAGACACGTGCCAGTTAGTCAGAGCATGCTCGGAGTACACGTCCTGGTAATGTTGACCTGCTTAAAAGACTTACTCACATCGGCTACGGAGAGCGTGATCACATAGTCATCCGGAACAGCTGATGCTCACATGCATGCTTCAGTGTTGCTTGCTTCGAAGCGAGCATAGAAGTGATTTAGCTCGTCTGGTAGGCTCATGTCACTGGGCAGCTCACGGCTGTGCTTCCCTTTGTAGTCTGTAATAGTTTGCAAGCCCTGCCACATCCGACGAGCGTCGGAGCACGATTCAATCTTAGTCCTGTATTGACTCTGCCTGTTTGATGGTTCGTCGGAGGGCATAGCAGGATTTCTTATAAGCGTCCGGGTTAGAGTCCCGCTCCTTGAAAGCGGCAGCTCTACCCTTTAGCTCAGTGCGGATGTTGCTTGTAATCCATGGCTTCTGGTTGGGGTATGTACGTACGGCCACTGTGGGGACGACGTCATCGATGCACTTATTGATGAAGCCAGTGACTGATGTGGTGTACTCCTCAATGCCATCGGAAGAATCCCGGAACATATGTGCTAGCAACGCAGTCCTGTAGCTTAGCATCTGCGTCATCTGACCACTTCCTTATTAACCGAGTCACTGGTGCGTCCTTCTTTAGTGTTTGCTTATAAGCAGGAATCAGGAGGATAGAATTGTGATCAGATTTGCCAAATGGAGGGCGAGGGAGAGCTTTGTACGCGTCTCTGTGTGTGGATTAAAGGTGGTCTATAGTTTTTTTTCCCTCTGGCTGCGCGTTCAACATGCTGGTAGAAATTAGGAAGAACGGATGTAAGTTTCCCTGCATTAAAGTCCCCGGCCACTAGGAGCGCTGCATCTGGATGATCGTTTTCCTGTTTGCTTATGACCTTATACAGCTCATTGAGTGCAATCTTAGTGCCAGCATCGGTTTATGGTGGTAAATAGACAACTACGAAAAATATAGAAGAAAACTCTTGGCAAATAGTGTGGTCTACAGCTTATCATGAGATACGCTACCTCAGGCTAGCAAAACTTAGAGACTTCCTTAGTATTACATTTCGTGCACCAGCTGTCGTTTACAAATATACACAGACGCCACCTGGTTAAATAAAGGTTAAATAAAAAGAATGACGAAATCCCTGAGCAGTTTCCTTCCTCTCCGGCAACTGAGTTAGGAAGGACGCCTGTATCTTTGTAGTGACTGGTGTATTGATACACCATCCAAAGTGTAATAAATAACTTCAATATGCTCAAAGGGATATTCAATGTCTGCTTTTCTTATTTTTACCCATCTACCAATAGGTGTCCTTTGTGAGGCATTAGAAAACCTCCCTGGTCTTTGTGGTTGAATCAATGTTTGAAATTCACTGCTCGACTGAGGGACCTTACAGATAATTGTATGTGTAGGATACAGAGATGAGGTAGTCATTCAAATATAATGTTAAACACTATTATTGCACACAGAGTCCACGCAACTTATTATGTGACTTGTTAAGCAAATGTTTACTCCTGAACTTATTCAGGCTTGCCATAACAAAGGGGTTGAATACTTATTGACTCAAGATGTTTCAGCTTTTCATTTGTAAAAATTTCAAAAAAAACATAATTCCACTTTGGCATTATGGGGTATTGTGTGTATGCCAGTTACAGAAAATAATCGATATTTAATCAACTTTAAATTCAGGCTGTAACACAACAAAAATGTGGGAAAAGTAAAGTGGTGTGAATACTTTCAGAAGGCGCTGTATGGTTTAGGTATGCATAGATCTAAAAACAACTTGCGGGATCGTGAGCCGTAGGGCTGCAGCTGTTCTTTTCCCCCAGAATCCCTGCTAGTGATATAATACTGTACCGTGGAAAGGGCCTGTGGAAACCTGTTTATGGTGGAAAGGAATACCAGGGGTGTGTTCAGTAGGGAGAAAACACAGCCATTATTTAGTTTCCTCTTATTGTCCCCCACCATGAAATCAGGGAGGGGACTGTGGATCATACGTTAGTCACACGCAATATCTCAGACAGCACTGGCCCGATCTTGACGAAACGTAGGTGAATGATGCGTCTTGCCATAGAAATATGTCATTTACAAAATTACACTGGTTGGCCCAAGGCGAGAGCTACAGTCATTAACTGACATTTGTGAATCACAACCAGAGAAGAAGAGACGCATCATTCACCTGACGAAACGTAGGTGAATGATTCGTCTTGCCATAGAAATATGTCATTTACAAAATTACACTGGTTGGCCCAAGGCGAGAGCTACAGTCATTAACTGACATTTGTGAGTCACCCAGAGAAGAAGAGGTGAAGCAAGGGGGATTACCGGGCCCAAAATCTGTCTTCTCCAGTAGGTGGAGATTTCTTTGACACGTGTACAGGGGTTGATTAGCTAAAGAGACTTGCAGGGCTCGACATTCAGGGCTGTCTGCTGACTGCTAGGTTAGGTTCAGTGGAGGCTGGTGGGAGGAGCTATAGGAGGACGGGCTAATTTTAATGGCTGGAATGGAATCAATGGAAAGGAGTCAAATGTGGTTTCCATGTTTGATATCATTCTATTTAGTCCATTCCAGCCATTACAATGAGCCCATCCTCCTATAGCTCCTCCCACCAGCCTCCACTGGTTAGGTTAGTGAGGGGCAGACATGGAGAAGACACAGAATAATGCACGATCAAGAGGGATAAAGAGCAGTTACTTCATGAGGTATCTCTACCTGAAAATACATGATCTAAGTGATTGATAGTAAAATAGTGATTTTGTCAGACAACATAGGCAGCAGCTCAATAGAGATGAGATGATGACTTGGAATTAAATAAAGTAATCAAATAAAACATTATATATGGCCAATATACCACGGCTAAGGGCTGTTCCTATGCACGACAAAACGCGGAGTACCTGGACACAGCCCTTAGCCGTGGTATATTGGCCATATACTGTATCACAAACCCCCGAGGTGCCTTATTGCTATTATAACCTGGTTACCAACGTAATTAGAGCAGTGAAAATAAATGTTTTGTCATACGTGTGGTAAAATGTCTGATATACCACGGCTTTCAGCCAATCAGCATTCAGGGCTCGAACCACCTAGTTTATAGCAGTAATGGAGTCACTACCACTTGTATTAGTTGTTTTATTCTGTTTGTTACAGCATTCCATATGGAGGCGAAAGAAACGCACACCTGTTTAGGCGAGGTGCTGGCTAACTGAGTAAAACACTTGAAACAGAAAGGGAGGGCCGCACCCTCTGAGCTCAGTGGCAATCATTTCATAACCTAATAACCAACGTTTCGACAGACAAGCTGTCTTCATCAGGGTTGCAGCATTCAACCCACATAATGCAGGCCTACTTTTCATAAAATAGAATCAAAACGAAACTGAAATCGAAAACCATTTTATCTTTTTTTAATCATCTAAAACGGAACCGACCTCAAAAAGCACTAATCTCTCAGCACTATGGAGTAGTCTACAACAGCTGACGTATTTCTATAGAAATAGACTGGTTGTCTAGGCACTGTTAAATAAATACATGGTTACTTTTCCTAGCCTTTGAAATATGGCCGTTCCTCTAACTCTGGTCTGCAGTGTGTGCTTTAATAATAGTCAACCCGCACGCGTCCTACTCGCCCAAAGCATTTTTCTGTTATAAATACTACATTTTCTATACATTTTAAAAACTTACCTTGGCCCTCGTGAGGATGAAACATCGTTTCTGGCAGACACCCCCACTAATCATAAGAAATGAACGAGATGATAGACTTGTAGCGGCTCACTCAATCACTCCCGCCAGACTGTCGACCCTCCTTATATTACCACCAACTTCTTCTTCTTCGATGAGGTTTAACGGCGGTTGGCATCCAATAAATGTTGCATTACCGCCACCTACTACATTTTTACATTTTTTTACCTACTAGACTGGAGTATAACTCCCTTCGCTTTAAAAAATAAAAAATAAAACCCTATCATCTAACACTACACTCACAAAAAAATAAAAATAATAATAATAATATTAACTACCATACTCCACTATTTAAATATATTTATTCCTACTTCAGGCCAACAGCCTGAAAGAATGGGACACCACCACTTAACACACCCTGTAACTCTTCTGATGTCAAGTCTCGCACACCCAATTACCTCTCTGCAGCTGCCACCACAACCTCTATTTTCTGCGACCTACGTTCCATCCCTGCAGTACAGTTGATAACCATTGCTATAAATGCCAAAAATCAAATCTTACTGAAACATACAGTTTATCACTTGTTGGTTTACCCCTCTGTACTGGTACAGATCTACTACTCACACCATTCCTCTCAGGATCCCTCCCCCATGACCCATCTTCCTCTACTTACTTCAATGCTTCAGCATATGACAACTTCTGCACTACTCCAACCCTGGAAACCTCAACCTGCCTCTCTCGCACCGGACATTTCGGATCCCCAGCCCCATCGGCACCCCCACAATTAACACATACCACTACTTTCCCCAATGCTACACGCTCCTTTGTCTCATGCCCTTCTGCACACTTCTCACACCTTGGAACCTCCCTCCTACACATTGCTGCCACATGCCCATAAGCTTGACACCTGTAACAACGTAATGTATTCGGCACAAAAGCTTGTACCGGATAACTTATATATCCTAACATCACTTTGTCGGGCAAAGACTCAACGTCAAAACTCAAAAGAACAGACAACGACTCTTCTGTTTCTCCACTCATGCCACCCTGTCTGCATCGCACCAAACGACGAGCATCACAAACACCGGGAATCTTCCCCTTCAGTTGGTCAGCTTTCACATTTACCGCCACCCCAGTAATCACACCTTTCAATGGCACCCTTTTCATGAGAGCAAAACAATTCACAGTGAAGGCCTTTCCACAACCATGGACTCTTCAGGTGCACCATTCAAACCCTCAACCCTTTTAACAGCCGCTGCATATGAAATGCTCTGGACAGCCCTGACTTTGGCCACCTCATTCTCTTTCACCCTTGTGGGGCATTCAAAAGACGTGGCTTCATGGTGCCCACCACAATTGCAACATGTCACATTTTCATTACTTTTATAACACATGATATGATATTTTCCACATCTTGGACATCTCGGCTTCTCCCTTCTGCAAACACTTGAAACATGACCAAAAGCTTTACAGTGATCACACTGCATTGGTCTTGGGATAAATGCTCTGACTCTCTAGTTAATATACCCCAACTGCACTTGAGTAGGGAGAGACTCCATATCAAAAAACAAAAGAACTGATAGACTTTTTCTTCATTCACCACACGATTGTCACGGTTTCGGCCGAGGCTGCCTCTCTTCCTTGCTCGGGCAGGCTTCGGCGGTCGTCGTCTCCGGAGTACTAGCTGCCACCGTTGTATGTTTCGATGTTCGTTTGGTTTTGTCTTGATGTTGTACACCTGTTTTCAGTTAGCGTTCATTAGTGTCCTATAAGTTCTCGTTGTGTTTGTCAGGTGTTGTGTGTGATTGTACTTGCTGTCGTGTTCGTGCGCTACTGTTGGTTGTCTGTGCTTCGTTGTTTTCCTCCTCTGTTAGGGAGGGTTCTCGCACATGTTAGTGCGCATTTTGTTTTACGCCTGTGTGCGTCTTTTCTCGCCTCCGGGCTTTTTGGCTCGTGTTATGAGTGAGTGTTCACTAAAGTCTTTTGGACTAAGTTTCTGCGTCCTGCGCCTGATTCCTGCACCACACCCACCTACAGCACCCGCTGACAGAATCACACACCATAAGGATGGAATCAGCAGGAGCCGCAGCAGCACCTGAGTCTCTGGAGGATAGGGTCCGTGAGCAGAACGATCAGATCCTTCATATCGGGACCGCCCTTCAGGACGTGATTAACACCCTTCAACGCTGGGAGACCAGAGGGACACCCACAACTCCACCTCCCGTGCCATCACCATCGGCCCGTCAGCCCATTCAAGCTCCGGAACCCAGGGGAATTCGGCTCTCGCTCCCGAGGGCCTGTGATGAAACCGCTGCCGGGTGTCAGGGCTTCCTTCTGCAGGTGGAACTATACCTGGCCACCGTACACCCGGCGCCCTCGGGACACGAGAGCGTGTCCGCCCTCATCTCCTGTCTTACCGGCAAGGCGTTGGAATGGGCCAACGCCGAGTGGAGGAGAATAGACGCCTCCACTATCACCTACTCTGAGTTCTCCCGCCGCTTCAGGGCTGTGTTTGACCATCCACCTGAGGGGAAAGCGGCGGGGGAGCGTCTGTTCTACCTCCGGCAGGGGAGGAGGAGCGCCCAGGAGTTCGCTTTAGAATTCCGAACTCTAGCGGCGGATGCAGGGTGGAATGAGCGGGCCCTCATCGATCACTACCGCTGTAGTCTACGAGAGGACGTCCGTCGGGAGCTGGCCTGCAGGGATACCAGCCTCTCTTTCGATCAGTTAGTGGACATGTCCATCAGGCTGGACATCCTGCTGGCTACCCGCGGACGTTCCGAGGGGGGTCCGTCCATTCCATCCTCCAGCACCTCCGAGCCGAGCCCTATGGAGCTCGGGGGTGCTGGCGCTAGAGAGAGGAGGGGTCGGAGCACGAGGGGGGCCGTCCTCTGCACCAACTGTGGCCGTGGAGGACACACCGTGGCTAGGTGCTGGGGGGGGGTCTCCTAGGGGAGAAAACGACAGGCTCCGCACTGGGGAATCCTTCCAGGTGAGTAGGCGCCCCACTTACCCAGAGCTCTCTGTTGCGCACTTCTGTATACCTGTGCGACTTCCACAGGTTGCACCTCATTCCCAGCATAAGGCGCTAGTAGATTCAGGCGCGGCTGGGAATTTTGTTGATAGACATTTTTGTTTAGAATTAGGGATTCCCCTTCTTCCTGTTGATGTCCCATTCCCCGTTCATGCCCTAGATAGCCGTCCGTTGGGTTCGGGCTTGATCAGGGAGGTCACGGCACCACTTAGGATGTGTACGCAGGGGGGTCATGAGGAGATTATCCAGCTATATCTGATCGACTGATGGAGTGGTCTGCCCAGTGTGTGGGGCGATGTTTAGGTGTTTCCGTGGGGGCTACCTCGGTGGAGAGTCCAAACCAAGTGCCCGCATTGCACATTCCCCCCGAGTATGAGGATTTGGCTATTGTGTTCAGTAAGTCGAGGGCGACGCAGTTACCACCTCATAGGCAGGGAGATTGTGCGATAGACCTCCAGGCAGGAGCTGCGCTCCCACGGAGCCATGTGTATCCTCTGTCTCAAGAGGAGAAGAGAGCTATGGAGACTTACATAGACGAATCTCTGAGACAAGGATACATACGGCCATCCACTTCCCCTGCGTCCTCGAGTTTCTTTTTTGTGAAGAAGAAGGATGGAGGGTTACGCCCGTGCATTGATTACCGTAGTCTCAATCAGATCACGATGAAGTACAGTTATCCACTTCCTCTGATTGCGACCATGACGGAGTCATTACACGGGGCGCGTTTTTTCACAAAATTAGATCTCAGGAGCGCTTACAACTTGGTACGCATTAGGGAGGGCGATGAATGGAAGACAGCGTTTAGTACCACCTCGGGTCATTACGAGTATCTTGTCATGCCATACGGGTTGATGAACGCTCCTTCAGTTTTCCAATCATTCGTGGATGAGATCTTCAGGGACATGCAGGGGCAGGGGGTGGTCGTGTACATAGATGACATTCTCGTGTACTCGTCTACCCGAGTCGAGCATGTGGCCCTGGTGCGCCGAGTGTTGAGGAGGCTGTTGGAGCACGACCTGTATGTCAAGGCAGAGACATTTCTGTTTTTCCAGGAGTCGATCTCCTTTTTGGGTTATCAGTTGTCTGCGTCTGGGGTGAAGATGGAGGTTGACCGGGTGTCAGCCGTGCGTAATTGGCAGACTCCAACCACTGTTAAAGAGGTGCAGCAGTTTTTGGGGTTTGCAAATTACTACCGGAGGTTTATCCGTGTCACGGTTTCGGCCGAGATTGCTCCTCCTCCTGGTTCGGGCAGGCTTCGGCGTTCGCCGTCCCCGGAGTACTAGCTGCCACCGTTGAATGTTTCGTGGTGTGATTGCTTTTACACCTGTGTCTGTTTGTGTTCTGATTACGTGTCCTATAAGTTCCCTGTTTTGTATAGGTTAGATTGTGTGTTGTTGTCTGCCTGTATTTCGGAGCTGCGTGTTGACGCTCTGTTTGTTTGTTTAGTGTTTACGCATGGTTTACGTATTCACTCGCCTCTGTTTGTTTCGAGGCCGTGTATTGTATTTTTGCACTTTTGACTAGTAAAGTCTGTTGGACGAAGCCTCTGTGTCCTGCGCCTGACTCCTCCACCACATCCACATCGGTTCATCTGACAGAACAACACACCAACCATGGAGTCAGCAGGAGCAGCTGCGACACCCAAGTCGCTGGAGGAACGGATCAGCTATCAGGACACCATGATCCGGCAACTTGGGTCCGCCATGGACGAGGTGTCCAACACTCTGCGCCGGTTGGTTACTGGGGAGGTGCCCACGTCTTCTTACACCATCCCATCACCAACGGCCAGTCCTCCTCTCAGCACCAGAACCCAGGGGCATTCGGCTCTCGCTCCCGAGGGCATATGACGGTTCTGCAGCCGGGTGTCAGGGGTTCCTCCTGCAGGTGGAACTTTACCTGGCTACCCTACACCCAGCGCCCTCGGGATACGAGAGCATCTCCGCCCTCATCTCCTGTCTATCCGGCAAGGCGTTGGAGTGGGCCAACGCCGAATGGAGGGGAATAGACGCCGCTACCATCACCTACGCGGAGTTCTCCCGCCGCTTCAGGGCTGTCTTCGATCACCCACCTGAGGGAAAGGCGGCGGGGGAGCGTCTGTTCCACCTCCGACAGGGGAAGAGGAGCGCACAGGAGTTCGCCCTGGAGTTCCGGACTCTAGCGGCGGATGCGGGGTGGAATGAGAGGGCCCTCATCGACCATTACCGGTGTAGCCTACGAGAGGACGTTCGTCGTGAGCTGGCCTGCAGGGACACCAACCTATCCTTCGACCAGTTGGTGGACATCTCCATCCGTCTCGACACCCTGCTGGCTACCCGCGGACGTCCCGAGTGGGGGTCGTCCATTCCACCCTCCAGCACCTCCGAGCCGATTCCCATGGAGCTCGGGGGTGCTGGCGCTAGAGAGAGGAGGAGAGAGAACCCGAGGGGGGCCATCCCCTGCACCAACTGTGGCCGTGGAGGACACACCGCGGCCAGGTGCTGGGGAGGGTCTCCTGGGAGAGGGGACAACAGGTCACGCACTGGGGAGTCATTTCAGGTGAGTAGGCGCCCCACTTACCCAGAGCTCTCTGTTGGTCACATGAGTATTCCTGTGAGATTTCCACAGGTGGCACCTCATTCCCAGCATAAGGCGCTAGTAGATTCAGGCGCAGCTGGGAATTTTATTGATCGTGCATTTTGTTATAGGTTAGGAATTCCCCTACGGCCGGTAGAAGCCCCCTTTCCTGTCCACGCCCTAGACAGCCGGCCGTTGGGGTCGGGGCTGATCAGAGAAGTCACAGCACCACTTAAGATGACGACGCAGGGGGGTCATGAGGAGATCATTCAGTTTTATCTGATTGACTCTCCTGCGTACCCCGTGGTGCTGGGGCTTCCCTGGTTAAGCGCCCATGATCCTACCATTGCGTGGCAACAGAGGGCTCTTATGGAGTGGTCTGCCCAGTGTGTAGGGAAATGTCTAGGTGTTTCCTTAGGGGCGACCTCGGTAGAGAGTCCGAACCAAGTGCCCGCAATGCGCATTCCCCCTGAGTATGAGGACTTAGCACTTGTGTTCAGCAAAACGAGGGCAACACGGCTACCACCTCATAGACAGGGGGACTGTGCGATAAATCTCCAAACAGGAGCGGCACTTCCGCGGAGCCGTGTGTATCCCCTGTCTCAAGAGGAGACTGCGGCTATGGAGACTTACATAGCCGAGTCCTTGGCACAGGGATACATACGGTCCTCCACTTCCCCGGTTTCCTCGAGTTTCTTCTTTGTGAAGAAGAAGGACGGGGGTTTGCGCCCGTGTATTGATTACCGTAGTCTCAATCAGATCACGGTTAAGTACAGTTACCCTCTTCCACTGATTGCGACTATGACAGAATCATTACGCGGAGCGCAGTTCTTCACAAAGTTGGATCTCAGGAGCGCGTACAATCTGGTGCACATTAGGGAGGGGGATGAATGGAAAACGGCATTTAGCACCACCTCGGGTCATTACGAGTATCTCGTCATGCCATACGGGTTAATGAATGCTCCTTCAGTCTTCCAATCCTTTGTTGACGAGATTTTCCGGGACATGCATGGGCAGGGTGTGGTAGTGTACATCGACGACATCCTAGTGTACTCTTCTACACGAGCCGAGCATGTAGCCCTGGTGCGCCGAGTGTTGAGAAGACTGTTGGAGCATGACTTGTATGTCAAGGCAGAGAAATGCCTGTTCTTCCAGGAGTCCGTCTCCTTTTTGGGTTATCGGTTGTCCGCGTCTGGTGTGGAGATAGAGGTAGACCGTGTGTCGGCCGTGCGTAATTGGCAAACTCCAACCACTGTAAAAGAGGTGCAGCAGTTCTTGGGTTTTGCTAATTACTACCGGAGGTTTATCCGGGGCTTTGGACAGGTTGCAGCTCCCATTACGTCCCTGCTAAAGGGGGGTCCGGTTCGTTTGCAGTGGTCAGCTGAGGCGGACAGGGCATTTGTCAAACTGAAGAACCTGTTCACCTCGGCCCCGGTGCTGGCGCATCCGGATCCCTCTTTACCATTCCAAGTAGAGGTAGACGCGTCCGAGACCGGTATTGGGGCAGTCCTGTCACAACGGTCCGGCACGCCACCTAAGCTCCGCCCCTGTGCGTTCTACTCCAAGAAGCTCAGCTCGGCGGAGCGCAATTATGACGTTGGGGACAGGGAGCTGTTAGCTGTAGTCCAGGCCCTAAAGGTGTGGAGGCATTGGCTTGAGGGGGCTCAACACCCTTTCCTCATTCTGACTGATCACCGTAACCTGGAGTACATCCGGGCAGCTAGGAGATTGAACCCTCGTCAGGCTAGGTGGAACATGTTCCTGACCCGGTTTGTTTTTAAGATCACATACATCCCAGGGTCCCAGAACGGTAAGGCAGACGCCCTGTCCCGGCGGTATGACACAGAGGAGAGGGCCATTGAGCCTACTTCCATACTGCCGGAGTCTTGTCTGGTGGCTCCGGTGGTATGGGAGGTCGATGCGGAAATCGAGCGGGCACTGCGTACCGACCCTACTCCCCCCGAGTGTCCTGTGGGGCGGACGTACGTTCCGCTCGAGGTTCGTGATCGTCTTATTTATTGGGCTCATACATCACCCTCCTCTGGACATCCAGGTATTGGCCGGACAGTGCACTGCCTTAGCGTGAAATACTGGTGGCCAACGTTAGCTAAGGATGTGAGGGTTTATGTCTCCTCCTGCTCGGTGTGCGCCCAGTGTAAGGCGCCTAGACATTTGCCCAGGGGTAAGTTACATCCCCTGCCCGTTCCACAACGACCATGGTCCCACCTCTCGGTGGATTTTGTAACCGACCTACCCCCTTCCCAGGGGAATACCACCATTTTGGTCGTTGTGGATCGGTTCTCCAAGGCCTGTCGTCTCCTCCCAATGCCGGGTCTCCCTACTGCCCTACAGACCGCCGAGGCCCTATTTACCCACGTGTTCCGGCACTATGGGATCCCCGAGGATATTGTGTCTGACCGAGGTCCCCAGTTCACCTCCAGAGTCTGGGGGGCGTTCATGGAACGCTTGGGGGTCTCGGTGATCCTTACCTCGGGGTACCACCCAGAGAGCAATGGGCAGGTTGAACGAGTCAACCAGGATGTGGGTAGGTTTCTGAGGTCCTATTGCCGGGACCAGCCGGAGGAGTGGTCTAGGTATATCCCCTGGGCAGAGATGGCCCAGAACTCTCTCCGCCACTCCTCCACCAATTTAACACCTTTCCAGTGTGTTTTAGGGTATCAGCCGGTCCTGGCACCGTGGCACGAGAGCCAGATCGAGGCCCCTGCGGTGGACGAGTGGATTCGGCGCTCGGAGGAGACGTGGGACGCTGCCCATGTCCATCTGCAGCGGGCCATCCGTCAACAAAAGGCGAGCGCCGATCGCCACCGCAGTGAGGGACCGGTGTACGCACCGGGAGATCGAGTCTGGCTCTCGACTCGAAACCTGCCCCTCCGCCTGCCCTGCCGGAAGCTGGGTCAGCGGTTTGTGGGGCCCTTTAAAGTCCTGAGAAGATTGAACGAGGTGTGTTACAGGTTACAACTGCCTATTGAGTACAAGAATATTAACCCCTCGTTCCATGTGTCTCTTCTCAGGCCGGTGGTAGCTGGCCCACTCCAAGAAGATGAGATAGGAGAGACCCCTCCGCCCCCTTTGGACATCGAGGGGGCCCCGGCGTACAGGGTCCGGACCATCTTGGACTCGAGGCGCCGGATGAGTGGTCTCCAGTATCTCGTGGAGTGGGAGGGGTACGGTCCGGAGGAACGGTGCTGGGTGCCTAGGAGGGACATCCTAGATCCATCCCTCCTGACTGAGTTCCACCGTGGGCATCCCACGCGCCCGGGTCCGCGTCCTCCTGGCCGTCCCCGAGGCCGGGGTCGGCGCACGGCTGGAGCCGCGCGTCAAGGGGGGGGTACTGTCACGGTTTCGGCCGAGATTGCTCCTCCTCCTGGTTCGGGCAGGCTTCGGCGTTCGCCGTCCCCGGAGTACTAGCGGCCACCGTTGAATGTTTCGTGGTGTGATTGCTTTGGTCTGTCTTGTACACCTGTGTCTGTTTGTGTTCTGATTACGTGTCCTATAAGTTCCCTGTTTTGTATAGGTTAGATTGTGTGTTGTTGTCTGCCTGTATTTCGGAGCTGTGTGTTGACGCTCTGTTTGTTTGTTTAGTGTTTACGCATGGTTTACGTATTCACTCGCCTCTGTTTGTTTCGAGGCCGTGTATTGTATTTTTGCACTTTTGACTAGTAAAGTCTGTTGGACGAAGCCTCTGTGTCCTGCGCCTGACTCCTCCACCACATCCACATCGGTTCATCTGACAATCCGGGGTTTTGGACAGGTGGCAGCTCCCATAACGTCTCTTTTGAAGGGGGGTCCGGTGCGTTTGCAGTGGTCAGCCGAGGCGGACAGGGCTTTTGGGAGACTGAAGGACCTGTTTACTTCGGCTCCGGGCTCAACACCCTTTTCTCATTTTGACTGACCACCGTAACCTGGAGTACATCTGGGCAGCTAGGAGACTGAACCCTCGCCAGGCCCGGTGGAACATGTTTTTGGCCCGGTTCGTATTTAAGATCACGTACATCCCTGGGTCACAGAACGGTAAGGCAGACGCACTGTCTCGGCGGTATGACACGGAGGAGAGGTCCGTGGAGCCCACTCCCATACTGCCAGAGTCTTGTCTGGTGGCACCGGTAGTGTGGGAGGTCGATGCTGAGATCGAGCGGGCGTTGCGCACCGACCCTAGTCCTCCTCAATGCCCGGAGGTTCGGACGTACGTCCCGCTCGAGGTTCGGGATCGATTGATCTATTGGGCTCACACGTCACCCTCCTCTGGACATCCTGGTATTGGCCGGACAGTGCACTGCCTTAGTGCTAAGTACTGGTGGCCCACGTTAGCGAGGGATGTGAGGGTTTATGTCTCCTCCTGCTCGGTGTGCGCCCAGTGTAAGGCGCCTAGACATCTGCCTAGGGGGAAGTTACAACCCCTGCCCGTTCCACAACGACCATGGTCTCACCTCTCGGTGGACTTCGTCACTGACCTTCCCCCCTCGCAGGGGAATACTACTATACTGGTCGTTGTGGACCGGTTCTCTAAGGCCTGTCGTTTGCTCCCTATGCCGGGTCTTCCTACTGCCCTACAGACCGCCGAAGCACTATTCACTCACGTTTTCCGGCACTATGGGGTACCCGAGGATATTGTGTCTGATCGAGGTCCCCAGTTCACCTCCAGAGTCTGGAGAGCATTTATGGAGCGTTTGGGGGTCTCGGTGAGCCTCACCTCGGGTTACCATCCGGAGAGTAATGGGCAGGTGGAACGTGTGAACCAGGATGTGGGTAGGTTTCTTAGATCATACTGCCAGGACCGGCCGGAGGAGTGGGCACGGTACGTTCCCTGGGCAGAAATGGCCCAGAATTCCCTACGCCATTCCTCAACTAACCTAACCCCTTTCCAATGTGTGTTAGGTTACCAGCCGGTTCTGGCACCATGGCAGCAGAGCCAGATCGAGGCTCCTGCGGTGGATGAGTGGGTGCGGCGCTCGGAGGAGACGTGGAACGCTGCACACGGCCACCTGCAGCGGGCCCTCCGTCGTCAGAAGGCGAGCGCCGATCTCCACCGCAGTGAGGGGCCGGTGTACGCACCTGGTGATCGAGTCTGGCTCTCTACCAGAAACCTGCCCCTCCGCCTGCCCTGCCGGAAACTGGGTCGGCGGTTTGTGGTGCCGTTTAAAGTCCTGAGAAGATTGAACGAGGTGTGTTACAGATTACAACTGCCTATTGATTATAAGAATATTAACCCCTCGTTCCATGTGTCTCTTCTCAGGCCGGTGGTAGCTGGTCCACTCCAGGAAGATGAACCGCACCGGCGTACTCCGTGCGGTCCATCTTGGATTCGAGACGTCGGATGGGGGGTCTCCAATATCTCGTGGAGTGGGAGGGGTACAGCCCGGAGGAACGGTGCTGGGTGCCGAGGAGAGACATTTTGGACCCGTCTCTCCTGACAGAATTCCACCGTAGTCACCCGACGCGCCCTGCTCCGCGTCCTCCTGGTCGTCCCCGAGGCCGGAGTCGGCGCACGTCTGGAGCCGCGCGTCAAGGGGGGGGTACTGTCACGGTTTCGGCCGAGGCTGCCTCTCTTCCTTGCTCGGGCAGGCTTCGGCGGTCGTCGTCTCCGGAGTACTAGCTGCCACCGTTGTATGTTTCGATGTTCGTTTGGTTTTGTCTTGATGTTGTACACCTGTTTTCAGTTAGCGTTCATTAGTGTCCTATAAGTTCTCGTTGTGTTTGTCAGGTGTTGTGTGTGATTGTACTTGCTGTCGTGTTCGTGCGCTACTGTTGGTTGTCTGTGCTTCGTTGTTTTCCTCCTCTGTTAGGGAGGGTTCTCGCACATGTTAGTGCGCATTTTGTTTTACGCCTGTGTGCGTCTTTTCTCGCCTCCGGGCTTTTTGGCTCGTGTTATGAGTGAGTGTTCACTAAAGTCTTTTGGACTAAGTTTCTGCGTCCTGCGCCTGATTCCTGCACCACACCCACCTACAGCACCCGCTGACAACGATTCATCCAACGTGCATCAATCACTCCAGGAATATTTTTCATCGACTTCGAACGAGACGCCAGATATAACCCCATTGAGGGGTGCCCTGTTCCTAAGAGACACACACGACACTTCAAACGTATAATATGCCATTTAGCAGACGCTTTTATCCAAAGCAACTTACAGTCATGCGTGCATACGTTTTTATGTATGGGAGGTCCCGGGGATCAAACCCACTACCCTGGCGTTACAAGCACCATGCTCTACCAATTGAGCTACAGAGGACCATCCAATTGGGTTAGACTCAACACACATTTCTTCTGATCCGCAGAAGCACAAAAAATCTAAACATGCCCGCCTCTCGTGATCCTAACAGCCTTCACTCTACCCAGTACTCTATCCACCAGTTTGGATATCTCAAATGGATTCCTCAAGATTGGTAATTCGATCAGCTGCTCCTCACTTACAAACTGTACTCCTACAAGATACGAAGTGACATTCTCATCACTGTACTCTACTTTGCTCCGTTTTTCCTTTCTTTTGGACAATATTCAAATTCTCCTTGATTCTACCAACATTAGATTCAGAATCCACTTCATCATCTGCTTCCGCCATCTTTCCCTGTCTCCCCCGAGCTCTTAAAGCTCCTCCCCACCACACTTAAGTGCCCCATTCCAGTGTGGGGTAGGAGGGTCATGGCATTGGCAACATCCCAAAATTGCTTTTGGACTGAAATCACTGTTGAAATGGATAGCCTACTCTTGTATAGAAGGGTGTTGAAATGGAAAGGCTACTGTTGAATAGAATAAACCTACCAAAGAATGTGTTGAAACTGAAAGCAATATTTTCTTCCAAGAAAAATAAAGCTGGGCTAATCAAACGGATCAGCGGGACAGGTTGAGACAAGGCACCCTAAGGCACATATTTTAAAAGGTCACACGATTGTATAGATTTTTTTCTTCTTCTTTGAATCACGTCACGTCAACATCGCTTCCCAGTCATTTTCTATGGAAGGAAAGCGGTTAGAAGCAGAGGGCGGGGAATCGTTGGGCGGCGCGAACGTGGCGTGGGAGGCGGTGAAAAAGTTCTGTGCATGGACCCTAAAACGTTTGGTAGAAATATTTGTTCAGAACCTAGCTATGAACCTCAGCTATCATAGCCTGTTGTGTCGACTTCAAAACAGTCTGAATGGCATTAATTAAGCCTATGGATTGAGTAGAATATAATGTAACTTTATTGTGCCAAGGCTGCAAGTCCTATATACATGTAGTTATTACCAAGCATGAGATCCCCGCATTGTAGCCTGTACATTTAATATATTCACGGATCATGTACTCTGCCTTAGCAAATAAAGGTGCAGTTCAGGTATGAATGTCTGTGAGACATTATTTTTCAGTCTTATCCAATACCAGGAGTATCAAACTCCATTCTTTGAATGATGCTGTGTCTGCATGTATGTATTACAATTATACACTTCAACAGTGTTTACCAATCCCGGTCCTGGGGGCATCAATGGTTACACATTGTAACTATGCAATAGACTAGAAACATGATTTAAGTAGTTAAAGGCTGATTTGTAATTCATATATACAGAAACAGAATTTTTTTTAAACGGTACACTACACTTCCTATGCATCATGTAAATACTCTAAAACCGGTTAATCTCAATATCAAACTCCCTTCATCTGCATTGATCTGAGGACACAGGATAGGTGTGTATGCACTCACTAACTGTAATTCGCTCTGGATAAGAGCGTCTGCTAAATGACTAAAATGTAAAATGTAATATTTCATCAAATGAGAGACTTAATTTCAACCAGTAGAGAATGCGAAACGCTTTATTGAAAGAAGTTCATTATCCAAGTGTTATAAATACATAATACATGTATTATAAATATTATAATTGAAATATTAGCTCAATCTGTACTTCAATGCACATCTGGTGTGCATTATAAAAACAGAGGAAGAAAGAGGAGGTGGGTAGAGTGGTGTAAGAAAGAGTGTAAAAGACAGAAAGGGAAAGAGGTAAGAACAGAGGGGCCGGGAAGACAGCATATGATTAATGAATTACAGTGCTACCCTAATATTCTCTCAGTTCAACACAATTACATAATAGTGTCTATAGCGGTGTCTCCTAACAGCCTTGTGCCCCCAGTTGGCCTGAAGGTTATCTTAAGAGCGGGTGAGATGGTGATGACGGGACTGGGGGTTGACACCCTCTCTCACATCAAAACATACCTGCAGACGATGATTAAGCTTTGTTTTTTTTTTACTCTAACCCTGTCAGTCATCATAATCATCGGGAGGTGAAATGCAAAACGGACCTTGTATCATTAACTCTGGGACTACTACATCTCTATCTGTATTTCAATGTAATAATACTTCCTGTTGACCCGACCAAGTGACCTCACACCTCTGATCATGCTGTGCCCTCTACGTGTCAGCCAGTTCAGATGCAGGAGGGGTTCAACGACATAGCTGATATAACCTAGAGGATTTAGGGAGGGGGAGGGGGGGGGGGGGTGAAGTGAAGGAGAGAGACTGTTATTGAGAAAATAAGGTAGTTAAAGAGACAATGTTCAACAGGAATCTGTGTGTGTGGTCTCACCTGGTGTCCACACTAAGTGGCTGCAGAGTACTTTATACTGAAAAACATGCACAGACACAGGAGGACAAACAATATAGCGTAGTTATATAAATAATGAAGTGTCTTACTATTCTCCATGGTTGGTCCTCTGGCCTATTCTTTGAAGGTGGAAGGAGCCACAGTTATACACCTGAGCCTGCTTACCGCACAACACAATCCATCAATCAGATTGATACACGTGTGCGTAGTTGTGGGTTATAGGGTGTCTAATTGTTCTAAATGTTTTCAATATGGGTGACTCTTAAAATAGCCTGTTTTGTATTTGTACAGACATCACCCTTACCTGAACAGCACCCTCCCCTGAGAAGTAGAAATCAAAAGGAGAGAAACGGGGAATTTAATAACTGCAGATGACATAGCTAAGTAAATGGAAGAATACTCTTATTGCAATGTGGATGGCTCTTAAAAGAGCATTTGGTTGTGCATAGTGTAGTCTAATGGTGTTGCCAGGGAACAGCACCCTCTTCGAATAAGTAGGAGAAGAAGATCTCCCGCACATGGATTGTCTCCCGTGCTGCGTTGTTGGCCCCCATCCTTGAAACATCCTGCAGAGCAGCAGACCTCTCCTCTGGCACACGGCTGCAGACCCCCTCCTGGTCCTCGTGTCCATCCTCATGAAGTTATGCAGGACACAGGTAGCCTTCACACACGCCTGAATTCCCCCAGGAGGCAGTCTCAGATGGCCCTGGTCACCCAACCTTGCAGTGCCTTACACGGTAACTGTAGGCAATCGTTTTGAAGGAATCTCCAGTTACAAGGTATCTGTAGGAATATGGAAGAATGTAATTATTAGACTTTTACATCACCAGGTCATTGTGGATTACTGAAGTATAATATCCCTTATAACAAATCATGATAACATTGGATAGATAAATGCATGTGTAGCATGTGACAACAGCAGGATCATATCAAGGATAGCATCACAAATTAATACATAAATACCACTTGAAGCTTGATAATGATGATCATTTGAATCAGCTGTGTAGTGCTGAGGCAAAAACAAAAATGTGCACCCCTTTGAGTCCCCAGGACCAGGACAGAGAACCACTGCTCTTCATTGGGACCTCTTCATCTGCAGACAGGCTTTCACAGCTCTCTGTATCTGAGGACAGAAAACCTCACAAGAAACAGATTTCATTATACTCAAATTAGACCGCACTGAATATTATGTTACTATTATCTCCGTCCTCACTTCTAGGGACTGGAACTACACAAAAGTACCTGCCCTATCCAGAACAGCCTACTCTCTCACTTTGACAGATGGGGCTGCTTTCCTTTCACCCTCCTCCATGGCTGTTAGCTAGCTACCTACAAATGCATTTGGAGTTTGTTTTTTACAGTGATAAATACATAAAGATAGCTAGCTAATATGAAGTTGGGTAGCTGGTCAAAATTAATTCACTTAGCTAGCAATCTATACAGTATGTAAAGTTGACTAGATAGCTAGCTAGCTACGTTAACAGCTCATTTGAGTTAGCCTGCACTGTAGCTAGTTAGCTAATAATACATAGTTTAAAAAAAAACATTTTCTAAATGTATTTACTTACTTGAATAGGTTCTCCCAGCCATGTGGACGATTAGAAACAGGGCAGCAAAGTTTGTTAGTCACCAGAGCGGTTTAGAGCATATTACTATTTACCTGTGAATAAATCAATGAAACGGAGAATGGATTAAACTATTTACCCATTTAATAACCAGCCCTTCATACAAACTTGCTATGCTGAATTCTTGACACACAATCAAACATTACATTTACATTTACGTCATTTAGCAGACGCTCTTATCCAGAGCGACTTACAAATAGGTGCATTCACCTTATAGCCAGTGGGGTAACCACTTTACAAAGTTTTTTTTTTGAGGGGGGGGGGGGTGGGTTGGGGTAAGGGGGGGGTAGAAGGATTACTTTATCCTATCCCAGGTATTCCTTAAAGAGGTGGGGTTTCAAATGTCTCCGGAAGGTGGTGAGTGACTCCGCTGTCCTGGCGTCGTGAGGGAGCTTGTTCCACCATTGGGGTGCCAGAGCAGCGAACAGTTTTGACTGGGCTGAGCGGGAACTATGCTTCCGCAGAGGTAGGGGAGCCAGCAGGCCAGAGGTGGATGAACGCAATGCCCTCGTTTGGGTGTAGGGACTGATCAGAGCCTGAAGGTACGGAGGTGCCGTTCCCCTCACAGCTCCGTAGGCAAGCACCATGGTCTTGTAGCAGATGCGAGCTTCAACTGGAAGCCAGTGGAGTGTGCGGAGGAGCGGGGTGACGTGAGAGAACTTGGGAAGGTTGAACACCAGACGGGCTGCGGCATTCTGGATGAGTTGTAGGGGTTTAATGGCACAGGCAGGGAGCCCAGCCAACAGCGAGTTGCAGTAATCCAGACGGGAGATGACAAGTGCCTGGATTAGGACCTGTGCCGCTTCCTGTGTAAGGCAGGGTCGTACTCTCCGAATGTTGTAGAGCATGAACCTACAGGATCGGGTCACCGCCTTGATGTTAGCGGAGAACGACAGGGTGTTGTCCAGGGCCACGCCAAGGCTCTTCGCACTCTGGGAGGAGGACACAACGGAGTTGTCAACCGTGATGGCGAGATCATGGAACGGGCAGTCCTTCCCCGGGAGGAAGAGCAGCTCCGTCTTGCCAAGGTTCAGCTTGAGGTGATGATCCGTCATCCATACTGATATGTCTGCCAGACATGCAGAGATGCGATTCGCCACCTGGTTATCAGAAGGAGGAAAGGAGAAGATTAGTTGTGTGTCGTCAGCGTAGCAATGATAGGAGAGGCCATGTGAGGATATGACAGAGCCAAGTGACTTGGTGTATAGCGAGAATAGGAGAGGGCCTAGAACTGAGCCCTGGGGGACACCAGTGGTGAGAGCACGTGGTGCGGAGACAGCTTCTCGCCACGCCACTTGGTAGGAGCGACCTGTCAGGTAGGACGCAATCCAAGAGTGAGCCGCGCCGGAGATGCCCAGCTCGGAGAGGGTGGAGAGGAGGATCTGATGGTTCACAGTATCAAAGGCAGCAGACAGGTCTAGAAGGACAAGAGCAGAGGAGAGAGAGTTAGCTTTAGCAGTGCGGAGAGCCTCCGTGACACAGAGAAGAGCAGTCTCAGTTGAATGACCAGTCTTGAAACCTGACTGGTTTGGATCAAGAAGGTCATTCTGAGAGAGATAGCAAGAGAGTTGGCTAAAGACGGCACGCTCAATAGTTTTGGAGAGAAAAGAAAGAAGGGATACTGGTCTGTAGTTGTTGACATCAGAGGGATCGAGTGTTGGTTTTTTGAGAAGGGGTGCAACTCTCGCTCTCTTGAAGACGGAAGGGACATAGCCAGCGGTCAAGGATGAGTTGATCAGCGAGGTGAGGTAAGGGAGAAGGTCACCGGAGATGGTCTGGAGAGGAGAGGAGGGGATAGGGTCAAGCGGGCAGGTTGTTGGGCGTGCTGCCATATGCTGCCAGCACGCCCACAAGCAAGCCACTTCGGGCGGCCGATGCGGCACGCGGCAATTTACTGCGTGCTAGTGTACACGAGCCATAAGTCTGCACTCAATGCATTTGTTAACAACAGTTGTGCCAATTAATGGATATCACAATGGTCGAGAGGTGCGTACACACTTGCAATGTAGCCTACATCCGTTGTTAAACTCGAGTGATTACTAAACTAGAGGTTTTGTAACTTCACATGATTAAGTCTATGTCAATACAGATCTGAATGTTTGATATCCTTTTTACTCTACACTGTTGATGGTAGTTAATGCCAAAGCTAATCACTGAATGTCCTACTAAAAGGACTCGGTCAGGTTGACAAACCTCTGTGTCATATGAACACACACACACACACATCAGGGGTTGCCAGGGTGAGTGGTCCTCCCTACAGGCTGTCCTGTTCAGCTCCCCTTTGGCACCAGCTCTAACAGTGGTCCTCCTTACAGGCTGTCTTGTTCCGCTCCCCTTCAGCACCAGCTCTATCAGTGGTCCTCCTTACAGGCTGTCTTGTTCCGCTCCCCTTCAGCACCAGCTCTAACAGTGGTCCTCCTTACAGGCTGTCCTGTTCCTCTCCCCTTTGGCACCAGCTCTAACAGTGGTCCTCCTTACAGGCTGTCCTGTTCAGCTCCCCTTTGGCACCAGCTCTAACAGTGGTCCTCCTTACAGGCTGTCTTGTTCCGCTCCCCTTCAGCACCAGCTCTATCAGTGGTCCTCCTTACAGGCTGTCCTGTTCCGCTCCCCTTCAGCACCAGCTCTATCAGTGGTCCTCCTTACAGGCTGTCTTGTTCCGCTCCCCTTCAGCACCAGCTCTATCAGTGGTCCTCCTTACAGGCTGTCTTGTTCCGCTCCCCTTCAGCACCAGCTCTATCAGTGGTCCTCCTTACAGGCTGTCCTGTTCCGCTCCCCTTTAGCACCAGCGCTGGAGGCGTTGAAGCAGAGGGGAGCAGTGTTGCAAGGAGCGAAGAGAGCTGAAAATAATGGGAGAAACTCCCCAAATACAGGTGTGCCAAGCCTGTAGCGTCATACCCAAGACGACTCGAGGCTGTAATCGCTGCCAAAGGTGCTTCAACAAAGTACTGAGTAAATGGTCTGAATACTTATGTAAATGTGATAATAAATTAGCAAAATATTATAAAAACCTCTGTTTGCTTTGTCATGGGGCGGCGCACAATTGGCCCAGCGTCGTCCAGGGTAGGGGAGGGAATGGCCGGCAGGGATGTAGCTCAGTTGGTAGAGCATGGCGTTTGCAACGCCAGGGTTGTGGGTTCGATTCCCACTGGGGGCCAGTATGAAAAAAAAATGTATGCACTCACTAACTGTAAGTCGCTCTGGTTAAGAGCGTCTGCTAAATGACAAAAATGTTAAAAATTAAAAAATTTAATTATGAGGTATTGTGTGTAGATTGATGAGGAAAAACAACAATTTAATACATTTTAGAATAAGGCTGTAACATAACAAAATGTGGAAAAAGTCAAGGGGTCTGAGTACTTTCCTAATGCACTGTAACTGCCGAGGTGGAATATTGAAAGTGGAACAATCCATTTTATGTCTTTATCTTCAGATTTGGCTTTTATTGACCATCTCACAGGATATGGAGCCTTGCTCTGAAGAGGGACTCAGTTAATTACATTGGGTCCCCTCTCCTGTAAAACTATTTGCTCTGAGGGAATAAACATTATTATAATAAAGAACTGAAGACTAAACATTTCAATAAACTTATTCAACTGTATTAAAACTATCACAACTGTAATGTAATTATTGTTTTAAGTACAGTATACTAATTTCTCAGGAATAAACTTTGTGTATTTTCATAAACAGAGTAAACTTTTATCATATGATTAATGTTTTAAGTACAATGTAACAAGCATTGTAAATACTAATGAAGTGTCCCTGGGTGGGATCGAACAATGTCTCAAAAAACGGCAGAAAAGGTCAAATAAGGTGTGCGGGCCTCAGATTTTTCACTTTATCACATAACCTATTCGGGAGGTTGCGGGTGTGTTATTAGCAATTGTGGGTGGGCGAACAAACATCTGACCCGCGCATCACTAGTTTGGAGGTTCATACCACAGAACTCAAGTAAAGCCATGGAAACCTAGCAAACTCCAATGACCTAGTGCCATCTTGCTTCTGACACCGATGTAGCAAATAAAAAAAGAGAGTAGCCTAGAACTCCTAGTACTTCTCGGCTTCCAAAGTCAGCCATGCTATTGTAACCAGTGACATTTTGACTGATTAAAATACATTTTTGTAAGCCTGATTATTTTCTACGTTTTATTTGTTCTCCTGGAGTTTTTCTCTTCTAGTCTATCGCTCTGATTCGATTTCATTCTTTCCCTTTATTACCCAGAATTCCGTTCCAATCTCCTCCCTCTTTCCCTGGTCTGGTCTGAAGGGAAACAGACAGCCCAAACGGTAAGCGAAAATGTACATCTGTAATCATCGTTATAAATGTATGACTCTAATCCATAAAAAAACAACGTTATCCATTACATATTCAATCGAACTTTATATATGTTTCGTTATTGTTGCTGAACTTTGTAGATATGTGTCACTTATTGTTACAAGAAAAACAGGCACTGAAATGTCGAATCAAAAGATGGTGACGTAGCCTAGTGTTATTCGACTCCGCTAGCTAACAGCTGAGGTCCGTCCAGTTATGGACACAGTGGAAGAGTGTGATGCTCATGTATGCCCACTGATCTAACGATATCTAACTAGGGAAAAGTTGGAAAACGGGTCGATTTAACAGTTTTCGGAGAAGATGTCTTGTAGTTGTACACTGTAGTTGAGTGACGTGGCTAACACACCACGTTGATCCAGTGCATCACAGTAGCGTCCAGTGCATCACTTTTGACACATTGTTACAAGTAGTACGAACCGAAGTGGGGAACGTTGTTAAACATCAAATGAACACATCTTAAAAAATTATGCAGGCACATCAGCCAATCAAGCATAGCAAATTAACCTACTGTAGTTTTCTTCATACTTGTAAAATCATCTCAATGCAGTGTATGTTGACTAGGCTAGCAAGCTAGCTACACTAAAGAAAAATATAAAAGCAACAGGTAAAGTGTTGGTCCCATGTTTTAATGAGCTTAAATAAAATATCCCTGAAATTTTCCATACCCACAAAAAGCTTATTTCTCTCAATTTGTGCACGAAATTGTTTACATTGCTGTTAGTGAGCATTTCTCCTTTGCCAAGATAATCCATCCACCTGACAGGTGTGGCATATCAAGATGCTGATTTAAACAGCATGATCATTACACAGGTCCACCTTGTGCTGGGGACAATAAAGGCCACTGAAATGTGCACTTTTGTCACGCAACACAATGCCACAGATGTCTCAAGTTTTGAGGAAGTGTGCAATTGGCATGCTGACTGCAGGAATGTCCACCAGAGCTGTTGCCATAGAATTGAATGTTCATTTCTTTACCATAAGCTGCCTCCAACATCGTTTTAACTTGGCAGTACGTTCAACCGGCCTCAACTACAGACCACAGTAACCACGCTAGCCCAGGACCTCCAGATCCGGCTTCTTCACCAGCGGGATCGTCTTGAGACCAGACAGCTGATGAAACTGGGTTTGCACAACCAAAGAATTTCTGCACAAACTGTCAGAAACCGTTTCAGGGAAGCTTATCCGCATGCTCGTCGTCCTCACCAGGGTCATGACCTGACTGCAGTTTGGAATCGTAACCGACTTCAGTGGGCAAATGCTCACTTCGGTGGCCACTGGCATGCTGGAGAAGTGTGCTCTTCACGGATGAATCCCGGTTTCAACTGTACTGGGCAGATGGCAGATGTGTGGGCGAGTGGTTTGTTGATGTCAACGTTGTGATCAGATTGCCCCATGGTGGTAGTGGGTTATGGTATGGGCAGGCATAAACTACTGACAACAAACACAATTGCATTTTATTAATGGCAATTTGAATGCTCAGAGATACCATGACGAGATCCTGAGGCCCGTTGTCGTGCCATTCATCCGCTGCCATCACCTCATGTTTCAGCATGATAATGCACGGCCCCATGTCGCAAGGATCTGTACACAATTCCTGGAAGCTGAAAATGTCCCAGTTCTTCCATGGCCTGCATACTCAACAGACATGTCACCCATTGAGCATGATTGGGATGCTCTGGATAGGCGTGTACGACAGTGCGTTCCAGTTCCTGCCAATATCCAGCAACTTCGCACAGCCATTGAATAGGAGTGGGACAACATTCCACAGGCCACAATCAACAGCCTGATCAACTATATGCGAAGGAGCTGTGTCGCGCTGCATGAGGCAAATGGTGGTCACACCAGATACTGACTAGTTTTCTGATCCACGCCCTTACCTTAAAAAACAAAAAGGGTTTCTGTGACCAACAGATGCATATCTGTATTCCCAGTCATGTGAAATCCGTAGATTAGGGCTTAATTTATTTATTTCAATTGACTGATGTCCTTATATGAACTGAAACTCTGTAAAATCGTAGAAATTGTTGCATGTTGCATTTATATTTTTTTGTTCAGTACATATTGTTTGGCTGGATGACCTTGCGTCCAAGAGGATAGCCAACTAAACTCAACTATGTACTTCACATCAACGGAGTTTTGCGCCGACTAGTGTGAGTGGACTATAGATCCGATGTCACCCAATTTCAGCACCCAGACAATAGCAACAGGACAATTGCGTAATTGCGTGCTATTCTTTGGGTGCTGAAATCCGTAGTTTTTAAATAAAATTCATTTTTATGTCGGAGCTCCAGTCCGCCCACGCTCAACTCCATTGACGTGAAGTACAAAGTGTAGTTGAGTTTACTTGGCTACCAAGACCACAACCATTCGCAGTCATTTCATATAACCATATACCATTTAGTGGCACAGAAAGAAAAGAGGGAGGTTCATCAGGAGATGATCTCCTTAACCCTGTATTTTGTAATTGCTGGCAATTCTTATCATTAATACAGCGAATGTTTTTAATTGTGCTCCGAAATTAAATATAAAATGTCATTATAGAGCCCTGAACAAGGTGGTTAAAGCTAGCTAATGAATGGCTGTAAATCCAATGGGAAAGATGAAGACTGCTTGTTCCTCCAGGCTACTGCTAACAGACTGCTTGTTCCTCCAGGCTACTGCTAACAGACTGCTTGTTCCTCCAGGCTACTGCTAACAGACTGCTTGTTCCTCCAGGCTACTGCTAACAGACTGCTTGTTCCTCCAGGCTACTGCTAACAGACTGCTTGTTCCTCCAGGCTACTGCTAACAGACTGCTTGTTCCTCCAGGCTACTGCTAACAGACTGCTTGTTCCTCCAGGCTACTGCTAACAGACTGCTTGTTCCTCCAGGCTACTGCTAACAGACTGCTTGTTCCTCCAGGCTACTGCTAACAGACTGCTTGTTCCTCCAGGCTACTGCTAACAGACTGCTTGTTCCTCCAGGCTACTGCTAACAGACTCGTTTTTTCTTTACCTCCAGGCAACATGGCAGCTCTCAGGCCTCTGAAAAGGCCCAAGATCGTCAAGAAGAGGGTGAAAAAATTCATCAGACATCAGTCAGACCGTTATGTCAAAGTCAAGGTACGGTTCAGACCACAATAACCTTAATTAGAGCAACGGTATTTCAATCCTTGGCACGTGGATGTGTTAAACCAGGGTCGTATTCATTAGGGCGCACGGAAAACAAGTGTTTCTTCTTGGACAAGTTCATGTACTGTACTCCCTTCAGTATTCACGAACGGGTCTTTTTCCCAATCAGATAATCTCTTGCCAATAATTGGGTAAAAGATCAGAATAGTGCTGTCTGTGTAAACGCAGCCTTGGTAACCATGGCTAGTGTATTTACAGGATACTGCCTTACTCTTTCTCAACTATCTTCTCCTTTGTAGCAAAACTGGCGTAAACCCCGTGGTATCGACAACAGGGTGCGGCGGCGCTTCAAGGGCCAGATGCTGATGCCCAACATCGGCTACGGTAGCAACAAGAAGACCAAACACATGCTGCCCTCCGGCTTCAGGAAGTTCCTGGTACACAACATCAGAGAGCTGGAGGTCCTCATGATGAGCAACAAGTAAGATCCGAACCACAGATGTCTGTTCCGTGAGGTGTGTTAGGTTCTGAACAAACAAGAGTTAAAAACTCACAGATGACTAGAAAAAGCTCAAACCAAGTTTATTCACCCCACTGGGTCGTACAGCTGCAAAGACAAAACATCTTTATACCTTCCAACTAGGCGGAGTCACCTCCTTGCATGTCTTAAGATAACCAATCCATCTGTGGTGTTATAAGCAGAACCACAGTAGGTGCCTCTTACTGGTATTGTCATGGCCCTGCCTAACTCTAGGACCCTCATGGGAGTGAGTATGTATTTGTGAGATGTTCTTCGACGTGGCCCCCCCCCCTTCTAGCAGTATCTTCTCTCCAACTGTTGACCTCGAGTTGAGTTCCACATCCCTCATGGTCCCGGTTCCGCAGCCACTGGCTTGCCTTATCGAAATGGAATCAACCCTAACCCTGATGACAGTTGTTTCCAGAGAAATCACATTTTTTGCCCTCATGTCTATTACTATTACATTTATGTCCCCTTGACCTCCACAGGACCCATGCTGCAGAGATAGCCCACAATGTGTCGTCAAAGAACAGGAAGTTGATCGTGGAGAGGGCAGCTCAGCTTGCTATCAAGATCACCAACCCCAACGCCAGGCTACGCAGCGAGGAACACGAGTGATCTAGACCCACCTGTTATCTATTTATTGTTTGTTCAATAAATGATCTATACGTGTAGATAGTATTTACAGTCTTCTTTGCCAGTTCATCAATGCTTTAGGGGGGTGGGGGGCTTAATGCTAGTTTTATGTTTTACACACTAGAACTAAACATTTTGTTTATTTGCGATGCATTAATTGGGAATACTGTATCAACATCACAGCCCTACAAAATGGCACTGGATACCACCGGCTTGTCCAGAAGGCACGTTTTCAACTATCAACTTCCAAGGCAGGATATGAATACATTTTACATTTTAGTCATTTAGCAGACTCTCTTATCCAGAGCGACTTACAGTTAGTGAGTGCATACATTTTTCATACTGGCCCCCTGTGGGAAAAGAACCCACAACCCTGGCGTTGCAAGCGCCATGCTCTACCAACTGAGCTACAGGGGACCCTGTAGAATAATGTCTGAGGCAGTGAGTATGACCTAAGACAGCCATACAAAGGCATCTAGCCAAAATGTTGGGCACTGGCTTTGGTTTCTGTTAAACATTGTCATTTCATTTTAAAGAATAACTTAAAATTATTCTGGGGTGTTCCCTCCTGTCATTTAGTTTTAACTGGTGTCCATGCCTTCCACTGTGCTTAAAGATATACTGGTTAATTCTAAATCAACCCAGATAAAAAGTGAGAATCCTGTGCACAAGTCAGATCTTTTCTAGTCTGTGGATTCTATTACAAGTGTTTTTCGGACATCCAGATTAAAGTTCCAACCGAAACCACCTTTAATTATTTTCTGCTTGTGTGGACTGCCATGTCACCACTTACCTTCGTGGTGCAGGTTGCGCTGAGTGGCCTCTGGACCACAGTGTTGGGACACAGACAGGAGAGTCTGGCCAGCATGATGAATCTGCAGGACATGCAGGAAGACTTATTAGAGAAATAAGACCATAAAGACGTTCTCTTCAAAGTTTCATCAAAGCCTCTCATAACAGCCTTCACCAAACAGCAGCTGATTTTTGGTTCTGGGGGCCGAGAATAAAACAACCTTTTCTGAGGGACAGCGTGGCCCTCCCCGAATCACCAGCAATGCACTGCTCTCATCGAAAAACCATTGAGTTAGTTGGCTGCGTTTTTTACGCTTAATTTGTCCAGTTTAGCAGTGCCCAAAAACACCAGTGCCATGTTTTAGGGGCTGTAAAGGCCTTGAGGAAGTTAGTTTGCGGTGCTATAATGTTTGCGTGCAGTCTTAGGCTGATGTCGTAGTGGTCTTTCAGGTCTTCTATGTGGTTGAGGAACTCGAAGATGTCAAGGCAGTCCAGTCCACTGTCCAGCAGTGTGTACATGCACTCAAACAATTCCTCACGTCCAGACCGTCATCCACTATGTTCCTAAACGAACCCATCTCAACATGAGATAGGCAGAGCTCATTTTACAGACGCTCTTATTCAGCGCGACTTACAGGAGCAATCAGGGTTAAGTGCCTTGCTCAAAGGCACGTCGCCAGATTTTTCACCTAGTCGGCTCAAGGATTCGAACCAGCAACCTTTCAGTGACTGGCCCAACGCTCTTACCCACTAGGCTACAGAATGTTACTATCCTTGCAGATGAGAGTTGTTTAGAAGCATAGAAATATTCCACTCGACACATAAAGGGCTGGTTTCCCAGTCAGATATTAAACCTAGGACTTTCTCCATTGAAAGTACTTTTTAGTCCAGCTCTAGTGAAAACCTAGGGAAACCAGCCCATGAGTTTTTAGAATATCTCTCTAATGAGCTCTTTCCAGATATGTGTTTCATCATAGAGGATAGGGAGGACTGAGGCTAGCAGGCCGCGGATCAGAGAAGGTTTGTTGTGGGCAGCAGAGTTAAACATCACGCAACGGACGTTCGGGGTCTTTGTCCTGCAGAGTCTTCAGGAAGTCGCCTGGCATAGAGAACAGGGTCGTGTTTATTACACACCAAATGGAAGAAAAGCAGACTGATTCATTAGAGCAACGTTTCCAATTGCTCTAATGAATACAACCCTGGATATGTTAACTGCGTGTGCATTTCAAGTGACACCCTGTTCTTCATAGGATGCACTATTTTTAACCAGATGTGGCTTTGGCTCAAAGTAGTGCACTATACGGAACAAGGCTGTCATTTCACTTTTATTCATTTGTTATTTTAAGCATCCCTTGAGCAATAAATCTATGGGCACAGGCTGATCAACAATGGTGAACTTAACAGTAGTGACCACAGTAATGTGGGTCATAGGAGACCCTGAAGACAGCTGTTGTTTGAGCTTGGGCAGGAGCTGAGCCGGGTTGACCATGGTGAGTTTCCCCAGACACTCCGCCACCACATTCCTTGTCCCCTCCTCTGCACACTCACGGTTCTTAAAGAGCAGAGCCCAGATATCCTCGACGTGGGCCAACAAGCTCTCTGCCGAGCAGGCGCTGATCACCTCTTTGAGGCTGTGTAACAGCAGGTACCTTCTCTTAGGCTGGCTACCTATCTCCTTCAGCATAAAGGGAAGGTACTCCTCCAGGTTGCCCACACAGATGTTCCCCAGAGCACCCTCGTTGGGAGAGGAGAAGGCCTCCAGGGTCACGGTCTTTAGCTCCTTCTGACCCCCCAGGTTGATGGTACGCCCCACCTCCCCCAGACAGAGGAAAGACAGGATCCTGACTGACTCGGGAGACTTGAGGTTCTTCACTTCCTGGATGAAGGAGGTGACCATTCCGGAAGCTTCTTTAGGGCACACGGAGGAGAGAGTAGCCACACACCTGGACAAACATGAGAAAGAGAAAATAAAATATAGAAAGCATATTTAGTGTTACTTTAACAAATCAATCAATCCAATAAATGAATCAATCAATCAATCAAACTACAACTAACCTCCCGAGTGGTTCGAATCCAGGCTCTGTCGTAGCCGGCCGCGACCGGGAGACCCATGGGGCGGCGCACAATTCGTCCAGGGTAGGGGAGGGAATGGCCGGCAGGGATGTAGCTCAGTTGGTAGAGCATGGCTTTTGCAATGCCAGGGTTGTGGGTTCGATTCCCACGGGGGGCCAGTATGAAAAAAAAAAAAAGTAACTATAAGTGACTCTGGATAAGAGCATCTGCTAAATGACGTAAATGTAACTACCTGGTCACAGAGTAGTAGGACTGTCTGTGCATGGGTGTGGGGTCTGCAGCCTTCTCCAAGCTCTGAAAGGGGCCCGTTGTATCCCATGTTCCCAGCCTTGGTGACCACCAGCGCTTGGAAGAACTTGAGGATGGTGAAGAGAGACCCTCCTTGGAGCAACGGGGAATTAACCAGATGAAACACACCAGGTAGGAGCCCAGGATGGGGATTCCCTCAGTAAGTAAAGGTCGGAGGTCAATCCTAAGGGGTGACGCGGCGATGAGAGTCAAGGTCTTCACTGCTGTCAACCGGAGAGGAGAGTACGGGAGGAGAGTACAGAAGAGAATATACTTTGTCACAGAGATACTGTTGGAGGAATGGAGCAGTTTAGGGGTCAAGGGCACAACAGCAGAAGATGGTACCTTGGATACTGATGGTCCGCCTCTCTACCCTGCCTACCTGGTGATCTCGTTCTTCAGCCTCTCCAGGAAGATCTGCTGGGTTGGCTGGAGGTCCCCACCCAGCTGGTCTCCTAGGTGACATATGACGTGACCCATACAGGAAATGGCCCTCTCCTTCACTTCCTGGTCTATGTCTGCAGCCTTCGTCCTCTTCAGGGTCCCAGCGAACAAGTCCTTCACGTAGGGCTTGACGTCGAACGTAGAGGCAGATAGTTTGTCTAGAATAGAAGATAATAGATACTTTATTGTCCATTTGGCTATAACAGAAATCCGGAAAACACGTTGAGAGGCACAGAGTCAGACACGGTGCAGCTTCCTTGGATGGAGAGCTATTTTGTGGGTTAAGTGCCTTGCTCAAGGGCACCATGGTAGTGTCAGTAATGATCTGACACCAGTAGCTATCCAGTTGCCAATTCAGTCTCCACTTTTTCATCGCCCGGCCCGGGACTTGAACCACAACCTTTATTTTCCTGGTCCACCTCTCTAACCTCTGACAGCCTAATGGGCGTATCATCTGCTGAGTGACCAGTATGGCCTCGAGGTGATCTTATATACACACTGCACCAACGGGGGGCAGAATAACCTTAATGTGAGGGTGGAAGACGTCAGGAGGGTGGCTGCACGGGAGGACATAGAGGAAAGAGAGGGCGTTGATCTTCATGTTGGACGAGGTAGACTTGTCTGTGAGTAAACGATACCCGAAGAGAGAAGATTAATATGAATGTCAAGTTGACTTCTTGGCATTGTACCAACAGCCATTGTAACACTATTTCCTTTTAAGTTACTGTAGGTAACTATCTAGGGACAGGAAATAGTCCTGAGTAAGTACAGAGAAGAAATTAACAATTTTAGGTCACGTTATGGAAAAACTACTGGCCCAAAAAATAAACAAAGGAATGTAGTAAATTAACATGTAAGTGAAGAGGTGAGAGCTGGTGTGTGTCCCCCTGGGCTCCTGGCTGGTGTGTGTCCCCCCAGGGCTCCTGGCTGGTGTGTGTCCCCCCAGGGCTCCTGGCTGGTGTGTGTCCCCCCAGGGCTCCTGGCAGTACGTTGGCCAGATCTGTCAGCAGACAGAAACAGCCCTGTCTAGACTTCATGCTCTTCTCTTTCAGCTGCTCGTGGAGAGCCTTCACTACTGTGGGGAAACAACAAACAAACAAAGCATTGAAAATCCCACCACTGAGGGAAAGCTCAGATAAAACGTACTGAAATATGTCCTCTCAGTTAAGTAAGCATTGTGATACAGTATTGCTGTTGTCTTGGATTAGGACTCACTTTTAAAAGGCATTTTATCTCAATGAGACTAGCCTGGATTAATAATGGTTAAACAACAACAACAAACTACTTGTTTCCTAAGCAGAGTGAGAGCTGGGTCTTCTTAAGCAGAGGGATAAGTGGGTCTTCTTAAGCAGAGTGATAACTGGGTCTTCTTAAGCAGAGTGATAACTGGGTCTTCTTAAGCAGAGGGATAGCTGGGTCTTCTTAAGCAGAGTGATAACTGGGTCTTCTTAAGCAGAGGGATAGCTGGGTCTTAAGCAGAGGGATAGCTGGTTCTTCTTAAGCAGAGTGATAACTGGGTCTTCTTAAGCAGAGTGATAACTGGGTCTTCTTTGCCTCCGGTTTCTGCTGCTGTGATGAGTCCCTCAGAGGGCCTGGTCTGCTTGAGCAAAGCGACAAAGGCTACAAATATATCCGTCTTGAAGTTCTCCCTCTGTTTAAACCGAGCCAGCAGGGCTGGAGCCACTGAACCATACAGCTCTACTAGCAGGTCTCTCCTGGTGCTGATCACAGCCTCCAGACACTTAACAGATGACCTCCGCACCTTCCAGCTCATGTCGTCACTGTACTCGTCATCTGACTCTACAGGGGGCAGGGCAGTGTTGAAAAGCTAAAAACTTTGCAAAGCACATTCGAACTCCTACACAACGGTGGCAGCTTAGTTGCATATTTTTTTAACATTGCACATTTTAACAGTGTACAGTAACAATTAAATAAACATGGTGATGTATGTCACTGTTTTACAAAGTTGTAGCTGCAACCACTGAGTAAAATGTGGCGTTGCAACTGTATATATTTGGAAATAAAGACATTCACAACAACACCTTGGTCCTCATCCTCTCTGGCCTCTGTGTCCATGGACTCATCCCAGTTCTCATCCACGTCATAGTTGTACAGTCGTGGTCAAAAGTTTTGAGAATGACACAAGTATTGGTCTTCACAAAGTTTGCTGCTTCAGTGTTTTTAGATATTTTTGTCAGATGTTACTATGGTATACTGAAGTATAATTACAAGCATTCCATAAGTGTCAAAGGCTTTTATTGACAATTACATTAAGTTTATGCAAAGAGTCAATATTTGCAGTGTTGACCCTTCTTTTTCAAGACCTCTGCAATCCGCCCTGGCATGCTGTCAATTAACTTCTGGGCCACATCCTGACTGATGGCCGCCCATTCTTGCATAATCAATGCTTGGAGTTTGTCAGAATTTGTGGGTTTTTGTTTGTCCACCCGCCTCTTGAGGATTGACCACAAGTTCTCAATGGGATTAAGGTCTGGGGAGTTTCATGGCCATGGACCCAAAATGTTGATGTTTTGTTCCCTGAGCCACTTAGTTATCACTTTTGCCTTATGGCAAGGTGTTCCATCATGCTGGAAAAGGCATTGTTCATCACCAAACTGTTCTTGGATGGTTGGGAGAAGTTGCTCTCGGAGGATGTGTTGGTACCATTCTTTATTCAACTTTATTCAACCCCACACATGAATGGTCTCAGGATGCTTTACTGTTGGCATGACACAGTACTGACGGTAGCGCTCACCTTGTCATCTCCGGACAAGCTTTTTTCTAGATGCCCCAAACAATCGGAAAGGGGATTCATCAGAGAAAATGACTTTACCCCAGTCCTCAGCAGTCCAATCCCTGAACCTTTTGCAGAATATCAGTCTGTCCCTGATGTTTTTCCTGGAGAGAAGTGGCTTCCTCGCTGCCCTTCTTGACACCAGGCCATCCTCCAAAAGTCTTCGCCTCACTGTGCGTACAGATGCACTCACACCTGCCTGCTGCCATTCCTGAGCAAGCTCTGCACTGGTGGTGCCCCGATCCCGCAGCTGAATCAACTTTAGGAGACGGTCCTGGCGCTTGCTGGACTTTCTTGGGCGCCCTGACGCCTTCTTCACAACAATTGAACCTCTCTCCTTGAAGTGCTTGATGATCCGATAAATTGTTGATTTAGGTGCAATCTTACTAGCAGCAATATCCTTGCCTTTAAAGCCCTTTTTGTGCAAAGCAATGATGAAGGCACATTTCCTTGCAGGTAACCATGGTTAACAGAGGAAGAACAATGATTTCAAGCACCACCCTCCTTTTAAAGCTTCCAGTTTGTTATTCTAACTCAATCAGCATGACAGAGTGATCTCCAGCCATGTCCTCGTCAACACTCTCACCTGTGTTAACGAGAGAATCACTGACATGATGTCAGCTGGTCCTGATGTGGCAGGGCTGAAATGCAGTGGAAATGTTTTTGGGGGATTAAGTTCATTTTCATGGCAAAGAGGGACTTTGCAATTAATTGCAATTCATCTGATCACTCTTCATAACATTCTGGAGTATATACAAATTGCCATCATAAAAACTGAGGCAGCAGACTTTGTGAAAATTAATATTTGTGTCATTCTCAAAACTTTTGACCACGACTGTAGTTGGGCTCATAGGTGATGTATCTCAGACGCAGCTTGATCACCGTGGGGATATGAGGGGACATCTCATTAGGGCATCTATTATTAAAAAACAACAGGTAAGGTGTAAAACATAGTAGTTATAGGGCTGTAGTTATAGGGCTGTAGTTATGGGGCTGTAGTTCAATTGTGTCTAATCTCAGCAACCCAGAACCAAATCTCACGTGAGTGCGGGCCTCTGGTCAATTAGTAATGGGTGAAATCATAAGACAGAGAGTGATCGAAAGAGATATCGAGAGAGACATCGAAAGAGATATCGAGAGAGACACAGAGATCGAGAGAGAGAGAGAGAGAGAGACAGAGAGACATTCACTAGAGAGTTTTACCTGCAGTCAAAGCTTGAAAGGCCTGGAAGCAGTACTCCCTGAGTTCATCATCCTCCACACTGCAGAACTTCACCACCATTGGGATGGTCTTCTCTCGGTGCTCACCTGCAACAAGAGATGTCCAACAATTGACCCAGAGGCAACTACATATACTGAACAAAAAAATAAACGCAACATGCAACAATTTCAAAGATTTCCTCATATGAGGAAATCAGTCAATTGAAATAAATCCATTAGGCCCTAATCTATGGATTTCACATGACTGTGAATACAGATATGTATCTGTTGGTCACAGATCCCTTTAAAAAAATGACCTCACAATGGGCCTCAGGATCTCGTTAGGGTATTTCTGTGTATTCAAATTGCCATCGATAAAATGCAATTGTGTTCATTGTCTTTAGCTTATGCCTGCCCATACCATAACCCCACACCACCATGGGGCACTCTGTTCACAACGTTGACATCAGCAAACTGCTCGCCCACACGGCGCCATACACGTGGTCTGCGGTTGTGAGGCTGGTTGGAGGTACTGCCAAATTCTCTGATGCGGCTTATGGTAGAGAAATTAACATTCAATTATCTGGCAACAGCTCTGATGGACATTCCTGCAGTCAGCATGCCAATTGCATGCTCCCTCAAAACTTGAGACATCTGTGGCATTGTGTTGTGTGGCAAAACTATTTTAGAGTGGCCTTTTATTGTCCCCAGCACAAGGTGCACCTTTGTAATGATCACGCTGTTTAATCAGCTTCTTGATACGCCACACCTGTCAAGTGGATGGATTATCTTGGTAAAGGAGAAATGCTCACTAATAGGGAGGTAAACAAATGTGTGGACAAAATCTGAGAGAAATAAGCTTTTGTGCGTATGGAACATTTCTGGGATCTTTTATTTCAGCTCATTAAAACATGGGACCAAAACTTTACATGTTGCTTTTATATTTTTGTTCAGTGTAATACTCTTGATATATGGCTATGGATTGACCTATATAATTCTGCCCTCTGCTGGTGCAATTTCATATAACAGGTTGGGAGAGAAAGGAGGGAGGACGAAAGGAGAGTTGAAAGTGGATTTCAAGAACTTGGACGTAGCCTAATATAAAATTACAAAGAGGAAAACCATTGAACAGACAAACACCACCCCACCTAGCTAAGGCTACGTTAGACGAACACCACCCCACCTAGCTAAGGCTACGATGCCCTTACCAACTAGATGCCCTCACCCTCTAGATGCCCTCACCAACTAGATGCCTTCACCATCTAGATGCCCTCACCGTCTAGAGCCCTCACCGTCTAGATGCCCTCACCATCTAGAGCCCTCACCGTCTAGAGCCCTCACCGTCTAGAGCCCTCACCGTCTAGATGCCCTCACCGTCTAGAGCCCTCACCGTCTAGAGCCCTCACCGTCTAGATGCCCTCACCGTCTAGATGCCCTCACCGTCTAGAGCCCTCACCAACTAGATGCCCTCACCGTCTAGATGCCCTCACCGTCTAGAGCCCTCACCGTCTAGAGCCCTCACCGTCTAGATGCCCTCACCGTCTAGATGCCCTCACCGTCTAGAGCCCTCACCAACTAGATGCCCTCACCAACTAGATGCCCTCACCAACTAGATGCCCTCACCGTCTAGATGCCCTCACCAACTAGATGCCCTCACTGTCTAGATGCCCTCACCGTCTAGATGCCCTCACCGTCTAGATGCCCTCACCGTCTAGATGCCCTCACCGTCTAGAGCCCTCACCAACTAGATGCCCTCACCGTCTAGATGCCCTCACCAACTAGATGCCCTCACTGTCTAGATGCCCTCACTGTCTAGATGCCCTCACCGTCTAGATGCCTTCACCGTCTAGATGCCCTCACCAACTAGATGCCCTCACCGTCTAGAGCCCTCACCGTCTAGATGCCCTCACCGTCTAGAGCCCTCACCAACTAGATGCCCTCACCGTCTAGATGCCCTCACCCTCTAGATGCCCTCACCGTCTAGATGCCCTCACCAACTAGATTCCCTCACCATCTAGATGCCCTCACCAACTAGATGCCCTCACCGTCTAGAGCCCTCACCGTCTAGATGCCCTCACCGTCTAGATGCCCTCACCGTCTAGAGCCCTCACCAAATAGATGCCCTCACCGTCTAGATGCCCTCACCAACTAGATGCCCTCACCGTCTAGATGCCCTCACCGTCTATAGCCCTCACCAACTAGATGCCCTCACCGTCTAGATGCCCTCACCAAATAGATGCCCTCACCGTCTAGATGCCCTCACCGTCTAGATGCCCTCACCAACTAGATGCCCTCACCGTCTAGATGCCCTCACCGTCTAGATGCCCTCACCGTCTAGATGCCCTCACCAACTAGATGCCCTCACCGTCTAGATGCCCTCATCGTCTAGATGCCCTCACGACTAGATGCCCTCACCGTCTAGATGCCCTCACGACTAGATGCCTACCCTGGTGGCTGACGGTGGCCAGACACTGGATGTAGGTACGTGTGGAGAGGTCTGCTGTCCCCGGCCCAGCTAAGCCAGCAGATGCTCAGTGAGCTGGATGAAGAGGGCCGTGCTGCAGCTGGGCACCAGGTGACCAGGGGCCATGATAGCCCTCTTCCTCACAGCCATACGGGGGCTGGTCAGCTGGGGGAGCAGGCTGGTCAGGATGGAGGCATGGAAGCTGATCAACGTACCACTCAACCTATCGGGAAGAACAGAGAGGGTGCAGGATCAGATATTAGTCAAGAACATTATGTAACATTCTTTCAAATATCTGAGCTGTGCTTGATTTGGCTAGTTTCCAAGTACAATGGAACCAATGGCATAGACCAATGGATAAGAGCGAGAATCTAAATGACAAAAAATGTAAAAATGGATCCCAACCTTAAATAGTGATATCTATTTGGCCCATGTCTGTCCAGGATAAATACAGGTCATTATGGAGTCTTCTGCTTAAAAGGCATGTCTATAACACTAGGAAAGCAGTAGTAACCTTCCAAACATGTCCAACAGGATGTCCAGAGCCTCCAGCTGAACAGGAACATCCTCCTGTTTCCCCATGGCTCCTATCAGCTGAGCTGTGATCTTCTTACATACATTGGCAGTCAGGCTCAGACCTGGTAACACATTGCAAAACAGGCATCCTAACACTCTATAGTTTTCTGCGTCCAGATTCTCTACCCTTCTTCTGAAGTATGCACTTGTCTTGTACACTCCCTGTCATGGATTTAACAATGGTGGACACTACCTCCAGTCATTGCTTACACCAATCCAATGCTTCAGACGGTTAACTGACAGAATATAGTACACTCTCAATGGCCAGTTTCCAACCATTCTGTAGTGTAGCTTGTGCAAAAAAGGTAGAGAAAGAGACCCGTACCTGCAGAGCATGGGGTCAGGTAGAGAAAGAGACCCGTACCTGCAGAGCATGGGGTCAGGTACAGATCGAGACCCGTACCTGCGGAGCATGGGGTCAGGTAGAGAAAGAGACCCGTACCTGCGGAGCATGGGGTCAGGTAGAGAAAGAGACCCGTACCTGCAGAGCATGGGGTCAGGTAGAGAAAGAGACCCGTACCTGCAGAGCATGGGGTCAGGTAGAGAAAGAGACCCGTACCTGCAGAGCATGGGGTCAGGTAGAGAAAGAGACCCGTACCTGCAGAGCATGGGGTCAGGTAGAGAAAGAGACCCGTACCTGCAGAGCATGGGGTCAGGTAGAGAAAGAGACCCGTACCTGCGGAGCATGGGGTCAGGTAGAGAAAGAGACCCGTACCTGCGGAGCATGGGGTCAGGTAGAGAAAGAGACCCGTACCTGCGGAGCATGGGGTCAGGTAGAGAAAGAGACCCGTACCTGCAGAGCATGGGGTCAGGTAGAGAAAGAGACCCGTACCTGCAGAGCATGGGGTCAGGTAGAGAAAGAGACCCGTACCTGCAGAGCATGGGGTCAGGTAGAGAAAGAGACCCGTACCTGCAGAGCATGGGGTCAGGTAGAGAAAGAGACCCGTACCTGCAGAGCATGGGGTCAGGTAGAGAAAGAGACCCGTACCTGCAGAGCATGGGGTCAGGTAGAGAAAGAGACACGTACCTGCAGAGCATGGGGTCAGGTAGAGAAAGAGACCCGTACCTGCAGAGCATGGGGTCAGGTAGAGAAAGAGACCCGTACCTGCAGAGCATGGGGTCAGGTAGAGAAAGAGACACGTACCTGCGGAGCATGGGGTCAGGTAGAGAAAGAGACCCGTACCTGCGGAGCATGGGGTCAGGTAGAGAAAGAGACCCGTACCTGCGGTTAGTACTTATTCTATTTTTCTATTTTCTCATATGACGTTATTTAAACTGTCAGTATTATGATCATTGTAATTTTTAAGTCATTTAACCACAACAATTATTTTCTTCACTGAAAGTTGATTTACATGTATTTTTATGATCATAACCTTGACATTAATATGGCTTCATTGTCTTAGATTATTGTTATGGCCTACACACACTAAAGCATAGTCTATCATTCCTAATAGGTGAGAAAGGTTATAGACTACTTTTAAAGACACTAATAAATTCTCATAAAAGTAGGCAAACATACTTAGTGGCCGACACAGAAAAAAATGACAGTCATTGTTGCTACATTATTACTGTGTCATTCCACACTCAAACTTGCATTGCAAAGCAGTCTGCTTTCTTACAGAAAGTATTTTGTCAGTATATGTCATTTTCTCCAATAGATTGGAGATGTGGTACAATACTACATTCAACATCTTGACTACCAGTTACAGTCAATTTAAATATGATCAAAGTTATGGATAAAAACGTTGAAATAGTGGAGCAGAAGTTTTAGCTGGAGAAAATGGCTAGAGAGGGTGGCAATAGTGACAAACTAACTTAGGCCAAGAACAAACTGGGAAACATTACACTTGCAGGGTGCTTTAGAAATATGCACCACTGTGTTATGAGTAAAATTAATTTGCCATTTCTACTGCCACCAGGTGGAACTAATGCTCAACGTATAGGAACTTTTATTTCGCGGGACTATTTGTAAGCGCAATGCTTGTTTCAACCGGAACCTTGGCGCACGCACACGGAAGTTGTTTTTTCAGTGATTGTAAAGTTGTTGCCACGTCGGTTCAGAAAAACGTTCTTGATACATCGTAAAACCGAGATACATTGATAATAGAGTTACACGTCTGGCAGTGCATTTCTCTGTTTAGGGACAAACTCATTACGATAATCTTCAATCATGGCGAGTAACGTAATTTCTGGTATTTCTGACTGCAGTTGTTAGCTAATTAGCCGGTTAGCAAGGTAACTGTTAACGTTAGATAGCTAACGCTAGCTTGTCAAGTTGCTAAGCTCCACAAGTGTATTTTTTATAAAGTTAAACTTATTGTTTACTACTAAATAGACCGTTAAGTATACGGTAATATATGTTACAAAATCTTGTAATGCTGTTTTATGCAGTAACGGTATCTCTGCGATTAGTTCACCAAGCTTCTATCTAGCTAGTTAAGTAGCTAACTAACGTTGATAGCTAGTTTGTGTAACTAGCAAAGTTAGATTTAGCTAACTAACGGAACGTTATTATTTTAGACTGGCGTTCTTTCAAATAATCTCTCACTTCTTGTGTTTGTGTTTCATTAAATATAGGTTTCTGTCATCAACACGGTGGACACCTCCCACGAGGACATGATCGTAAGTAACGTTAAATTTTTGTTATGTGACAGCTACTAGCTAACGTATGTTATAATTCAACCAGCTGTAGCAAACTGAATGTACTTTATTTATCCCCGATCTAATCTAATCTTAGTAGCTAACTCACTCTACTGTGACTAATCTAACATAATAATTGCAACCTTTGACCTCTTCTTATGACATGCTCTGTTGTGTCATATGATGTCCTGTTGCGTCTTCAGCATGATGCCCAGATGGATTACTATGGCACCAGACTGGCCACCTGCTCTTCTGACAGGTCTGTCAAGATCTTCGATGTTAAAAACGGAGGACAAATCCTAGTGGCGGACCTGAGAGGGTAAGACGTGACTCTGCTTGATTAGGGGTCGACTCAGCGAAAGGAAATTGCCCACGAGCAGCACCGCAGATATTGCAATGAGCGAGATGCAATACTTATTTTCCAGCACACACAGAGTGAACTGTCATGTCCCTGTTTCATCTCCTCTCTCCATTACCTGTGAAGTGCTGTATCCAGATATCTCTGCCTCTATCTCCCCTCTCTGCAGCCATGAGGGTCCTGTGTGGCAGGTGGCCTGGGCTCACCCCATGTATGGCAACATCCTGGCCTCATGTTCCTATGACAGGAAGGTGATCATATGGAAGGAAGAGAACGGAACCTGGGACAAGATGTACGAGTACACTGGACACGACTCTTCAGGTAAGAACATTCCCGGTAAATAACTCACAAATGTATTCAATTCATATTTTACGTAATTTAGCAGACACTCTTATCCAGAGCGACTTACAGTACATTGAGTGCATACATTTTTGTATATGGTTAGAATATTTTCAATGATCTTATTGAAAATATTCAAACCGAGTTCTTCAATCCTTGTGGGTGCTTGGAACCCACAGGGTATGCAATGTGTTGTTCAATTTCACTTTCGATCAAACCCTATTCAAGACCAGGGATGAATAACACTGCCATTAAGCATTGTCAGAAGCTCTCTGTGTTTTTAGTGTATATTAATGAGTACTTCCTGTCTTCCTTCTTGTGTTTCCAGTGAATTCAGTGTGCTGGGGTCCCTATGACTTTGGTCTGATCCTGGCCTGTGGCAGCTCAGACGGTGCCATCTCATTGGTCACCTGCTCTGGGGATCAACAGTGGGACATTAAGAAGATCAGCAATGCACACACAGTGAGTAACCTCCTGAGTGGCGCAGTGGTCTAAGGCACTGCATCGCAGTGCTAGCTGTGCCACTAGAGATCCTGGTTCGAATCTGTCGTAGCCAGCCGCGACCGGGAGACCCATGGGGCGGCGCACAATTGGCCCAGCGTCGTCCAGGGTAGACACTAAGTATTTTCTCTAGGGCTGGGTTAATATGAATAAACCTAAAGTGTAAAATGTCAGTTGTGACTGTCCTGCTGGTTATCATAGTCCTAATTGAGTTCATATGAATTAATTTCCTTGGTCTGGACATGTCAGTATGTGACTGCGTGTTGTAACCCCCTCCTCTGTCCTGTTAGATCGGCTGTAACGCAGTGAGCTGGGCTCCAGCAGTGGTGCCAGGTAGTCTGATAGACCAGCCGTCGGGTCAGAAACCCAACTACATCAAGAGGTTTGTCTCAGGAGGCTGCGACAACCTGGTCAAGCTCTGGAAGTAAGTAGCGGATGATTGGAGGGTGTCTTATCTTCTCTGTTATTGAAATGCTTCTGTTTTATTTACAACACAGCTACAGCTCCTTCAGAAAGTATTCATACCCATTGACTTATTCCATATTTTGTTGTTACAGCCTGAATTCCAATTTGTAAAAAAAAAAATCCGCCCATCTACATACATACTCCATAATGACAAAGTGAAAACATGTATTTAGAATGTTTAGCAAATGTATAGAAAATAAAAAACAGAAATATCTCTTTTACATAAGTATTCAAACCCCTGAGTCAATACTTTGTAGTAGCTCCTTTGGCAGCGATTACAGCTTTGAGTCGTCTTGCGTATGTCTGTATCAGCTTTGTTAAGTTAGATGGGGAGCGGCAGTAAACAGCAATCTTCAAGTCTTTCCACAGATTTTCAATGGGATTCAAGTCTGGGTTTTGGCTGGGCCGCTCAAGGACTTTCACATTCTTGTTCTGAAGCCATTACAGTGTTGCTTTGGCTGTATGCTTGGGGTCATTGTCCTGTTGGAACGTAAATCACCCGTCTAAGGATGTTTGCGCTCGGAAGCAGGTACTCATCAAGGATTTGTCTGTATTTGTCTCCATTCATTGTTCCCTCTATCCTTACCAGTCTCCCAGTCCCTGCAGCTGAAAAGCATCCCCATAGCATGATGCTGCCACCACCATGCTTCACTGTAGGGATGTTGTTAGATGGGTGATGAGCTGTGCCTGGTTTTCTCCAGATATAGCTCTTTGCATTCAGGCCAAAGAGTTAAAAAAAATTATCATCAGACTACAGAATATTTTGCCTTATGCTCTCTTTCACGTGCCTTTTTGCAAACTCCAGGCGTGCTGTCATATGTGCCTTTTTCTCAGGATTGGCTTCCGCATGGCCACTCTCCCATAGATTGGTGAAGTGCTGTAGAGACTGTTGTCCTTCTGGCAGGTTCTCCCATTTCAGCCAAGGTTCTTGGTCACGTCTTTCCTTCTCAGTTTGGTCGGATGGCCAGCTCTAGGCACAGTCTGGGGTAGTTCCATATTTTCCCCAATGATGGAGACCACTGTGCTCTTGGAAACGTTCTACACGCTCAGATTGTTTTATACCCTTCCCCAGATATATGCCTCATCACAATTCTATCTCGGAGATCAACGGACAGTTCCTTAGACTTCATGGTATAGTTTCTGCTCTGACATGCACTGTCAACTGTGGGACCTTATATAGACAGGCGTGTTTCTTTCTAAATCATGTCCAAACAATTGAATTGGCCACAGGTGGACTCCAATCAAGTTGTAGTGACGTCTCAAGGATGATTAAAGGAAATTGGAGGCACCTGAGCTCAATTTGGAATGTCATAGCAAAGGGGTGGGAATACTTATGTAAATTAGATTTCAGTATTTCATTTTCAATAAATGTGCAAACATTTCTAAAAACATGTTTTCACTTTGTCATTATGGGGTATTTTGTGTAGATGGGAGAGAACTCAAAATGTGAAATAAGTCAAGGGGTATGAATACATTCTGAAGGCACTGTATAGTTCCATGAAATCACTCAAATCTTTACAATTTACTTACTTGCATTAACATCAATTCTCTTGTAATAACAACATGATGATATAGTTATAACAGCGTGAACAACTTTATGTAAGGTGTTACCAAATAGGTTCCGATGGCAAGTGAGGAGTTTGAATAAAATGGTTGACAGACAGGTTTGTGTGTCTTCTTTCTTAGAGAGGAGGATGGCCAATGGAAGGAGGACCAGAAGCTGGAGGCTCACAGTGATTGGGTCAGAGATGTAGGCTGGGCTCCCTCCATAGGACTACCCACCAGCACCATTGCCAGCTGCTCTCAGGTAACCTACTGTCAGTAAAAAAAACATTGTATGGCTGGTACAGATGTAGGATCTTTATTTGATCACCCTGTTACAGGATAACTTTCCTGTAGTGTATTTGAGGTTTAAAAAGGCTTCTGAAGTTTGTAATTTCCACTTTAACATTTCAGACTTCATTTTCCCTTACCAAAAATGTATCAACCCATGAATTATAATCCACATAATAATTCACATTTTCTGTTGCTGCAGGATTATCTTCCTGCTTTAGCAAACTGGCTCAAATTAAGATGTGATTGTATTAGAATCCCAATTAGCTGTTGAACAAGCAGCAGCACGGTCGTTCCACTAAAATTATATTTTAAGTAGAAATTATGCACCAATATTGAATTTTAAAAGCCTGATATATTAAATGAAGTGCACTTTAATATAGACCACACTGAGAATTCAATAAATCAATTTTTTTAATATGAATAAAGGCTTGTTAAAATGCTAAACTTCTGCATTTTGACATGTCCCTCCGTCAACCCTGTGTCACTTCTAGGAAGATTTTAACCCACTTAATCCAAAAACGTCTCAAAGTTTCACCATCATTGTAAAGGCCTAGTTATTTTGCTGCTTTGACAGTTATTTCTGACGATGATTATTTATATTCATGTGATTAGCCTTTATGTGTGTCCCTCATTCTAATGCCAACCTTGTTAAAATGGTTACTCCTTTAAAACAATGGACCATTCCATTGTTTGGTTAACCCAAACAATTTACCCCTTTTAAAAACATTGGACCATTCCACCAAATTAAATGATTTACAGCATTGTTTGGGTCCTCTGAACAGCGGTGGAAAAGGAAGTAAGTCTTCTCTCTCTTTTTGGTCTATTTATAATTGTTTTATCAGTTAATATTAGGAAAACTTGAATTTGATTTAACTATCGTTATGTGTGGAACATATGTATAATTCCTAATTTAATGAACAGCGTGTGGTCCCATGCTCTGCACCACATGAGGAGTAATGGCTGATCTTCACCTAAAAACTCAACCCTGTTATCGTCAACCCTGTTAGAGGCCCAACTAACTTTATCAGTTTGATATTACGTTTATTTGTACAAGGGATACTTGATCAATGAGAAAATGTTGGGTTTATCTCAAACATGTTTTTATTTAATACTTAGTAAACCGTTACATTCGGAAAGTATTCAGTCCCCTTGCCTTTTTCCACATTTTGTTACTTTACAGCCTTATTCTAATATTGATAAAAAATATGTTTTTCTCATCAATCAACACGCAATACCCCACCTGTCTATATAAAGGTCCCACAGTTGACAGTGCATGTCAGAGCAAAAACCAAGCCGTGAGATCGAAGGAATTGTCCATAGAGCTCCGAGACAGGATTGTGTCGAGGCACAGATTTGGGGAAGGTTCCCAAAAAATCTCTGCAGCATTGAAGGTTCCCAAGTACACAGTGGCCTCTGTCATTCTTAAATGGAAGAAGTTTAGAACCAACAAGACTCATCCTAGAGCTGGTCGCCCGGCCAAACTGAGCAATCGAGAGAGAAGGGCCTTTGTCAGGGAGGTGACCAAGAACCCGATGGTCACTCTGACAGAGCTCCAGAGTTCCTCTGTGGAGATGGGAGAACCTTCCAGAAGGACAACGATCTCTGCAGCACTCCACCAATCAGGCCTTTATGGTAGAGTGGCCAGACGGAAGCCACTCCTCAGTAAAAGGCACATGACAGCCCACTTGGAGTTTCCCAAAAGGCACCTAAAGGACTCTCAGAACATGAGAAACAAGATTCTCTGGTCTGATGAAACCAAGATTGAACTCTTTGGCCTGAATGCCAAGCGTCACGTCTGGAAGAAACCCGGCACCATCCCTACGGTGAAGCATGGTGGTGGTGGCAGCATCATGCTGTGGGGATGTTTTTCAGCGGCAGGGACTGGGAGACTAGTCAGGATTGAGGGAAAGATGAACAGAGCAAAGTACAGTGATACAGAAAACCTGCTTCCAACAGGACCCTAAGCACACAGCCAAGACAATGCAGGAGTGGCTTCGGGACAAGTCTCTGAATGTCCTTGAGTGGCCCAGCCAGAGCCCGGACTTCAACCCGATTTTAAGATCTCTGGAGAGCAGCGATGCTCCCGATCCAACCCGACAGAACTTGAGAGGATCTGCAGAGAAGAATGGGAGAAACTCCCCAAATACAGGTGTGCCAAGCTTGTAGCGTCATACCCAAAAACACTCGTCTGTAATCGCTGCCAAAATGTGCTTCAACAAAGTACTGAGTAAAGGGTCTGAATACTTATGTAAATGTGATATTTCAGTTTTTTGTATTTTATATGTTTTTGCTTTGTCATGATGGGGTATTGTGTGTAGATTGAGCTGTTTTTTTTTGGGGGGGGGAAGTAAAGGGGTCTGTCTACTTGTACATAAGTGTATGTAACAGAGTTGGCAGACGGTGTGGTACAATGCAGAACAAATGCTCTTAGTTCATAGGACTTTAATGGCTGAGATGGGAAAAGGTGTTTTCCGTAGGCTAAACATATCCTCCATATAATTTTAATGTTGAAAGAAGAGGTATTTGAAAGTTAATTTCTTAAAAGTTTGCCTGTCCAAACGGCACCTATTCGTGGAATGACCCCAGGTATTGTTCCTGGGGTCCACAAGATCCTACAGTGTTTGTGATTTTGGCTCATTTCATATAACCAGCAAACTGCTCAGGGTCAATTCCAGTTTGATTGAATTATTGCAATTCTAACAAAGTGTCCGTTTATTTAACATTGGGATGTTTCCATTCTCATTGAAAGTAAAAGGCACTCCTGAATTGAAATGGAACTGAACACACAACCCTGTTATATCATCTTTTAAAATGTGTTGGGACCTTGTGAACTGCACAAAAAAACAATTTGTTGTGGTCTGATCTGCCAGTCAGTGTCTGACCTTTATCTCGGAACAAAAACACCTAACAAAAAATCTCTCTTGCTGTCTGTGTGTGCAGGACGGCAGGGTATTCATCTGGACGTGTGACGACCCTTCAGGCAACACGTGGACGGCTAAACTCCTCCACAAGTTCAACGACGTGGTGTGGCATGTCAGCTGGTCCATCACTGGAAACATCCTGGCTGTGTCTGGGGGGGATAACAAGGTCAGTACACACACACACACACACACACACACGGTCAGTGGTGAAGTGTTTACTCTTTTACCAGGCAGCTGAATAAACTTGATCCCCAGCAATGTATCATTTATGCCACTTAGCAGATACTTCATCCAAAGCGTCTAAAACAGGGGTGTCAAACGTCCGGCCCATGGGCCGGATCAGGCCCGCAAACGGGTTTAATCCGGCCCGCGAGATGATAAAAAAAAAAAAAATAATAATAATAATAATAATAATTTTGTAAAGTATAAAAATGCGCTGCAATTTTCCAATAAAATAAACTGCTGTTCCAATTGCGTCCACTGGATGGCGCAATAGCAATTGTGTTAAGCAAGCAAACTGTTTATACCGGGGCAGAGCAAGTAGGTCAAGCACGTGCAGCCAATGAGCTACTTTGTTTTGCCCACGATATTTATTAGGGCTTCTACTTTTAACATTATGTGCTTTGGCACCCTCATTGCCCCAATATGTCTCTGTCAAAAAAGAGAAAAGTGGACGCAGAGTGCAGAGTGTTCCAAGAAAAATGGTCATCCTATTTATTCACGGAATTGAATGGGAAAGCTGTATGTTTGGTGTGTTCAGAGCATTTTGCAGTGCTGAAAGAATATAACCTTCGTCGCCACTATGTGAGTCTTCATGCCGACAAATATGACAACTTTCAAGGACAGCGGAGATGAGAGAAGGTGAATGAACTGTTGGCGGGTCTGAAGAAACAGCAGTCTGTGTTTACTCACAGCCGAGACATCAGTGACGCTGCAGTGAAAGCTAGCTACCTCATTGCTAATGAAATCGCAGTGGCTTCAAAACCATTTAGTGAGGGTGAATTTGTAAAAACATGCATGATGAAGACAGCGGAGATTGTGTGCCCTGAAAAGCGGCAGGCTTTTGCAAATATCAGCCTGACAAGAAACACAGTTGCAGACAGGATTTCCGATCTTTCAGTGTATTTGGACAGCCAGTTGAAGCAAAAAGTAAAGTCATTTATTGCGTTTTCGGTTGCAATTGATGAAAGCACGGACATTACAGATGTTGCACAACTGGCCATTTTCATCCGCGGAGTTGATGACACATTGACCGTCACCGAGGAGTTCGTGGAGTTGGTGCCGATGACAGATACAACGACAGCAGCTGATATTTTTACCGCACTCGTCGGCGCGCTGGACAGGGTCGGAGTGGACTGGTCCCGCGCTGTCAGCCTGGCTACAGATGGTGCGCCCTCAATGATCGGGAAAAAAGCAGGCGTTGTGACAAAGTTCAGAGAGAAAGTGCAATCTGCAAATGGAGGACGTGATTTTTTGACTTTTCACTGTATTTTGCACCAGGAGGCTTTGTGTTGCAAGTCATTAAAGATGGATAATGTCATGAAGGTGGTCATCCAAACTGTTAATTTCATCCGATCCAGAAGCCTGAATCACCATCAGTTTGACAGCCTTCTCAGAGAGAAAGACCACATCTATGGCCTGCCATACCACACTGAGGTAAGATGGTTAAGCCGAGGTGCTGTGCTGAGGCGTTTCTTTGATTTACGAGAAGAAATTGAACAGTTCATGGAAGAAAAGGGCAAACCAGTGTTAGAATTTCATTCCGCAGAATGGATGCAGGACCTTGCATTTATGGTGGATGTTACAGAGCACCTGAATAACTTGAACAAACAGCTGCAAGGGCGCAACAAAGTTGTCACGCAGTATTATGACAGCATACGTTCTTTCAAGTTAAAGCTGTCATTGTGGGAGACGCAACTTGCCGGTGGTGATGCAGCTCACTTCCCCTGTCTGAAAAATGTGTGCGCGACCCAACATGTGGCAGACATGAAGCGGTTCAAAGATAAAATAACGGGACTGTTACGGGAGTTTGAGCAACGCTTTCAAATTTATATTTATATGTTTTTATGTTGATGTGCTATTGTTTTTAATTGTTTTTATTTTATTTGTATATTTAACCTATTCTTGACTCTGTGGTTCTTGCACTTGTTTGGGGAACAGGATTTCATTATTTTTATCTACATTTCTGCCTGAGAAATGACACCTTGATATAGTTCTGTGATCTGTGATATACTTCTGTGAATCACTGAGGCATTGTGTGTTTGTGTGTTCTTTGTCCTCAGAACTTTCAAATAACTTGACGTGTTTTATGATTAATAGTGATGTTGTGCTTTTGGACACTGTCCTCAGGCTCCAGCTTTATGTTTATATGTTTTTATGTTGATGTGCTATTGTTTTTAATTGATTTTATTTTATTTGTATATTTAACCTATTCTTGACTCTGTGGTTCTTGCACTTGTTTGGGGAACAGGATTTCATTATTTTTATCTACATTTCTGCCTGAGAAATGACACCCTGATATAGTTCTGTGATCTGTGAAACAGTTCTGTTAATCACTGAGGCATTGTGTGTTTGTGTGTTCTTTTTCTTTAGAATTTTCAAATAAACTTGACGTGTTTTATGATTAATAGTGATGTTGTGCTTGTACTATTTTGGACACACTGTCCTCAGGCTCCAGCTTTATGTTGTATGTTGATCGTATTAAAACAAAGAAAACAATCTGAAGTTGTTGTTTTTAAGTTATATATACCATGATTTTTCTGGTCCGGCCCACTTGGGAATAGATTTTCCTCCATGTGGCCCCTGAGCTAAAATGAGTTTGACACCCCTGGTCTAAAAGTACAGTGAGTTTATACACGTACATCCCATCATCAGTGCTGTCACAAATGATCCCCTTGGTTACCTGTCATTCTCGTCCAGTGTTGTTTTCTGATGTATATTGTTGTCGGCTGTCTCCAGGTGACGTTGTGGAAGGAGTCGGCAGACGGCCAGTGGGCCTGTATCAGCGACGTCAACAAAGGCCAGGGAGCCGTATCGTCCATCGCAGACGGAGCGAAGAACGAGCAGTGATCCAGGCACAGAAGGACATTCCACTCCTCTTCCTACCCCCTACAGAGAATGAATGGGCTACTACTCGAGACACTACTACCACCTAGCCTGTTAAGCTCAGGAGTGGCCCCTCTCTCTCTCTCTCTTTCTCTAACAGACTTTAAGACCATATTTTATGAGGACATTTCCCTACAGACCGATTTGAGGTGTCATCATTCAGTTTACGATGATCCAGCTTTAATTTCTATTCTCTTAAGGAGAAGTCTGTCTTTTGATCCAATGATTTTTGTCTCAGTTAAACACCAGGGCTGTGTCTGAAATGGTACCCTATGCCCTATATAGTGCACTACTTTTGGCCCTGTTTAGGGAATAGGGTGCCATTTCAGACGTAGTCCACGCTTGCATGTCATTAACTCCCCTTTCCACAGCTCCTGAACTTCAAGGTGTTAATAAATGAACAATAATGAAGTGTTATTTTTAATAGTTTGTCTAATGAGACGTGTTTAATGCATGTGCAAATGGCTGGCGAAATTATATTAAATGGTTACCATTGAGGGAAAATGCCTTATTTAAAACATGTTCAAACCTGCTCAGAACATTCATAGATTACATACTTGCTTGTAAAAAATAACGTTCTGTCAAATATTAAACTGTTTTTGTGCAAGATTTTCTTCCAATTGATTGTTAGAAACAAGAATGTTATGTTTTCATATTTCAAATAATTAAAAAGAACTTCAAGGAAAAGCTGTTTCCAAAAGCTAAACTATTTTTTTCTATGATTGATCAGTCAGGGAGGGCCTGTTTGGTGATGTGACTGCCCCAGCTGCCCCAGATCTGACACCAATAATCAACGAATCATTGTCTCCAGTTTAGAATAAGATTTGTTGTTTAATCAGGTGTGTTATCTAGGGCTGGGGAAAACGTGACACCAATCAGGCCCGAGGACTGGAGTTTCCCAACCCTACATCAGATGGTCAGACAAGGCCAGCAACATCGACCTATGGGAGCACACCGGCCAGGTTCCTGTTAAGGAGGAGGAGATGGGGATGGATCGACCACCCCCTGAAAGCCCCCCCCCCCCGCAACATCGCCAGGCAATCCTGGAACCCACAAGGTAAACCAAAAAGAGGTGTGCCCACGAAACACCTGGAGGCGGAGCTCCAAGCAGCAGAATCAGACACTGGCATTGGGTGTAACGAGATTTGAGAAGAGAGTGCTAGGGAGGGAACTTTTTTTTGTTGATGGCCTATGCTATCTGGGGAGTGCAGAGCCTGTAAGTAGATATGACCATATTAAAGGCAACACTTTATTGAAGGGTACCTAGTAGGCACGCAGCGATTGGTTGATGACCAAAAGTGCATGTGGCCATGTGAGTGAAAGGTGCACAGTGATTGGCAGCCGGGAGAATGGAATCATTATGTACCACCTACATAATGATTTTATAACTTATTCATAACACATTCATAAGCATAACTCACTTTCATTCCTACAGATCTATGTTTTTCGGCTTCCCACACCGGTACTATGTGTTAGTGTACAATAGTGTTTCTCAATGTGGGGCACTAGTACCCCTGAGGCCACCTGCAGATGGACTATCCACAGGGGGTAGGCTACTCTGGAAGACTCAGAAGAACATGATCATTTTGTTTTACTTTCCCCAGGACCTTACATTGAGTCACGTCTCTGACACACTAAATCATCTTCAACATCACCATTATCATCACCATTATCGTCCTGTTCTCTGAGAGAAAAGTGATGGAAGTGCTACTGAAGTCATCTTTGAAGCTATGAAGGCCTATAAGTGTGTGTGTCTATGTCTGTGTGTGTGTAAGAGCGCGTGTCTCACTGTGTGTGTGTGTGTGGATTCTGCGTCCACGCACTGCTGATGCCAGTGAGATGTCAACCGGAATAGCCTACCGGCGGCGGCTCTGTTCCCGAGTGTTCCCGTTCCGAGGCATGCAGGCAGCAGGGCGAATCATACACTTTGCCAAACACATGACCGAGAGAGCGTAACCTTTTGAGTCATGATTTCAGTCTCTCTGCTTCCCAAGCGGTGTGTGTTTGTGCAACGAATAACGGACTACCTCCCATAAAATCTGCCAACGTCAAACAGTAGATTATCTTTTTTTTTTTTTCGTTTTCTAACACTTTCCGGGACTCACTCGCACCTGCTTCTTCACTGAAGTGGCGCAGAGGGAATTAATAGCGCGCTCATTGCACCGCTCGCTGCAGTCAATAGGCTAAACAGAAGAGAAGTAGCAGTTTATGACCATTCTCCGTCAACATCGTTTGTTTGCCTTACTACAAAATAATTTAACCCTTTTCACAGACCGCTTTCATCTTTACCGACATGCCCGGTTGGAGAAGAAGCCTGACTTTATGTCTGCAGAGAATGCATGAAGGTAAGACAAAGGTTTTATTATCTAAAGAAAAGGGTCTGTTCCACTTGTGATGATGTTCAGTATCGTGAGTGTGACATTTCCTTGATCCTCTCATCCTAGATATTACGCACAATATCTAAACGGAATCGGGGGCTGTGTTGTTTGATGTTGTATCTGGTTGACATAAAGCTTGACATAAAGCGTCACTTCTCAGTTTCTTGACACAGAGCTGCGCACTGCTATAAGCACGTGCCATTTTCGATTTTGTTCAGCGCTACACTTGCTACGGTTGTTTGTCACAGGCCGTTGCCTGGACCATATTTACTGATTTTAAGATGTTTATTGATTATGACAGGTTCTGTAGCCTAGCATTGGGGTCCACAGATTGTGTAGTTCTGCAGTCAACTGGTTCTGGGTCAGGTTTGTGTGGTGTGTGTGTCCATTTGACTTTGCAGAATAAATGACTCTGTTTGGATGTGGAACTTGTCATTATCCGCAGCCTGGTCTCATAGACTAGATAATCATATGGATTTTTCGTATAGAATAATACGAAATGCTCTGAGACCAGGTTGTTATGCATGGTCACGGAGACTAAATTGATTTTGGTCCACAACTTCATTTGAGATATGTGTGTGAGGAGCATCTGGTTACAGTAGAGATACAAGTGCCTAATCATATGGATTATTGGAGAAATCCCTTAGCATCTGGACTTTGCTACATTGGTGTCAGAGGTGGGATTTTGAGAGTGAGAGCTTCTGACAGCCTCTTTTGTCTTTGCATAAATATAATCGTGTGTGAGTGTCAAAGTAAATCAGAATGGCTTGTGAGGAACAGATCCTAAACATATCATCAGTCATTAGTCAATGAGGTGCTGTTGAGATTGAATGGTTGGAGTGGTTGGTTTCTGTCTCTGTGGACAATGATATTGTGAGAAAAGCAGTGTTTTTTTATTCCTTATCAAATAAGTGGAGGAGGACGAGACGTCCCATAAATCAGCAGAGCTGGAGTTCAAATTGGTCTTTAGTGTTTAAGAGGGTGTGTGTGTGGGCGTCCTTGTGCTTGTGAGTGTGTGTGTGTGTGTAAAAATATGTGTGTGTGTGTGTTTTAAGTGTACTTTCTAATCAGAGCAGAGAGGTGGACTGTCTGAAGGTGTCCCGATCTTATCTTTAGGCCAGAGGAGCACACAGTCTGTGTGTCTGTGTGCGTGTGTGTGTGTGTGTCTGTGTGTGTGTGTCTGTGTGTGTGTGTGTGTGTGTGTGTGTGTGTGTGTCTGTGTGTAGTGTGTGTGTGTAGTGTGCGTGTGTGTCTGTGTGTGTGTGTGTGTATCCTGGAGGATTTTCAGCTTGGAGCTTGACCAGGGAGCAGCTTTTCAAGGCGTTTCTTCCTGTCTGTTGTCAGAGATGAAGGGTCTAAAAGGAGAGGTGTACTTCACTGGAGTGTGAAGCAAACTCTATTAACCTGGAGATATCTTGGTTGGCTCCTAAATGGCACACTATTCCCTACATAGTGCACTGCTTTTGAACAGAACCCTATGGGCCCACGTCAAAGGTAGTGCACTATATTGGGAAGTGGGTGCCATTTGGGAGGCAAAGCCTTGAAGAGCTGATATGTGTCTTCATGATTCTGGTGGTTTCTTTTCAGTTTTGACAAATTGATGTTTTATGTTGGCTTCCACTGAGCCAGAACCATCTTGGTAAACCTGGGTGGTAGCCTGGAACCATCTTGGTAAACCTGGGTGGTAGCCTGGAACCATCTTGGTAAACCTGGGTGGTAGCCTGGAACCATCTTGGTAAACCTGGGTGGTAGCCTGGAACCATCTTGGTAAACCTGGGTGGTAGCCTGGAACCATCTTGGTAAACCTGGGTGGTAGCCTGGCTTTAAGATAAGAGCAGCTCTTGGTAAACCTGGGTGGTAGCCTGGCTTTAAGATAAGATAAGAGCAGCGTCACTATTCCTGTTCTCTAGTAGTCATGACTCATGGGATATATAAACCTGAATAAGAGCAGCATCACTATTCCTGTTCTCTAGTATTAGTATAGTAGCATTAGTAATGTAGTAGTAGTAGTAGTAGTAGTAGTAGTAGTGGGATATACCAAAATGACTGCAGTTAGCCCAGCTAGACAGATACTATGACACCAGAAAAATCCAAGGTTTCACCTTTAGTGGCATACATTTTGGAGATACAGCTTGATGTAAGACATTGGCTGTCTCATTCGCTGTCTCACCAGCTTCTCTCCAAACAGAACATGCGTTTCAGATCCAAAGACTTCCAATCAATTTGTTTCAAATCCAATTGTCGTTGTTCAAATTACAACATACAGTGAGGGAAAAAAGTATTTGATCCCCTGCTGATTTTGTACGTTTGCCCACTGACAAAGACATGATCAGTCTATAATTTTAATGGTAGGTTTATTTGAACAGTGAGAGACAGAATAACAACAAAAAAAATCCAGAAAAACACATGTACATGACTTAGTACTTGGAGGAAAAACCCTTGTTGGCAATCACAGAGGTCAGACGTTTCTTGTAGTTGGCCACCGGGTTTGCACACATCTCAGGAAGGATTTTGTCCCACTCCTCTTTGCAGATCTTCTCCAAGTCATTAAGGTTTCGAGGCTGACGTTTGGCAACTCGAACCTTCAGCTCCCTCCACAGATTTTCTATGGAATTAAGGTCTGGAGACTGGCTAGGCCACTCCAGGACCTTAATGTGCTTCTTCTTGAGCCACTCCTTTGTTGCCTTGGCCGTGTGTTTTGGGTCATTTTCATGCTGGAATACCCATCCACGACCCATTTTCAATGCCCTGGCTGAGGGAAGGAGGTTCTCACCCAATATTTGACGGTACATGGCCCCGTCCATCGTCCCTTTGATGCGGTGAAGTTGTCCTGTCCCCTTAGCAGAAAAACACCCCCAAAGCATAATGTTTCCACCTCCATGTTTGACGGTGGGGATGGTGTTCTTGGGGTCATAGGCAGCATTCCTCCTCCTCCAAACACGGCGAGTTGAGTTGATGCCAAAGAGCTCCATTTTGGTCTCATCTGACCACAACACTTTCACCCAGTTCTCCTCTGAATCATTCAGATGTTCATTGGCAAACTTCAGACGGGCCTGTATATGTGCGTTCTTGAGCAGTGGGACCTTGCGGGCGCTGCAGGATTTCAGTCCTTCACGGCGTAGTGTGTTACCAATTGTTTTCTTGGTGACTATGGTCCCAGCTGCCTTGAGATCATTGACAAGATCCTCCTGTGTAGTTCTGGGCTGATTCCTCACCGTTCTCATGATCATTGCAACTCCACGAGGTGAGATCTTGCATGGAGCCCCAGGCCGAGAGAGATTGACAGGTGTTTTGTGTTTCTTCCATTTGCGAATAATGGCACCAACTGTTGTCACCTTCTCACCAAGCTGCTTGGCGATGGTCTTTGTAGCCCATTCCAGCCTTGTGTAGGTCTACAATCTTGTCCCTGACATCCTTGGAGAGCTCTTTGGTCTTGGCCATGGTGGAGAGTTTGGAATTTGATTGATTGATTGCATCTGTTGACAGGTGTCTTTTATACAGGTAACAAACTGAGATTAGGAGCACTCCCTTTAAGAGTGTGCTCCTACTCTCAGCTCGTTACCTGTATAAAAGACACCTGGGAGCCAGAAATCTTTCTGATTGAGAGAGGGTCAAATACTTATTTCCCTCATTAAAATGCAAATCAATTTATAAAAATTTTTGACATGCGTTTTTCTGGATTTTGTTGTTGTTATTCTATCTCTCACTCTTCAAATAAACCTACCATTAAAATTATAGACTGATCATTTATTTGTCAGTGGGCAAACGTACAAAATCAGCAGGGGATCAAATACTTTTTTCCCCTCACTGTAAGTACCCGCACTTTTCTCTTACCTACTTAACAACCGAAATGTTAAGTGTCCCAGGTAGGCTGTAAATCCAAGTCTGCATCTCAAATGGAACCCTATCCCATATAGTGTGATACTTCTGACCAGGGCCCACATAGGTCTCTGTTCAGAAGTAGTGCACTATATTAGAGAATAAGGGTGCCATTTGGGATGCTACCCAAGAGACAGTCGAGTGTTTAATGTGAAAATAAAGCTGTGCAGTATTTCACACAACGTTTATCAAACTCTCTATATATATGCTACCTAATGCCGTTAGAAAAACTCCCTGGATGAACATGTTGTGTGAATGGACGAATAATGAATAGGCTAATCGTGTCCATAAACTCATGAGTGTATGCTAGTGTAATTATTGGGGTACATTCAACCGTATAGGGAGCATTAACATAATTGCGCAGTCTCGTCAACACTGTATTAGGTTTTATGACAGGATTAGGTTTAGTAGATGTATTAGGTGTCAGTGGTGGTCTCTGCCGTTTTAAGATGAGGGAGGACAATGTTATTTTTTCATGAGCATTGTCTGTCATTCATATTCCATTCACCCAGCTCAATGTAACATCGATAGATTTAGGCTACTACATGATACTCACATTCCCTATACCCATCATGAGGTTGCTACAACCTAGCCTACGAATGAAAGTTTACAACATGGATGCAAAGGTCAAGAGAAATTTGAGTAATCAAGGTGACTCGCTACCGGCACCCCCTGTATATAGCCTCGCTATTGTTATTTTATTTTACTGCTGCTCTTTAATTATTTGTTTAGGTATTCTTTCTTAAAACTGTATTGTTGGTTAAGGGCTTGTATGTAAGCATTTCCCTGTAAGGTCTACACCTGTTCGGCGCATGTGACAAATAAAATTAGATTTAATTTAATTTGAAAGACAGTGACACATTCAATACCACCTTGCACACTCCTGCCTGCATCTAGCTGATCTAGGTTGTAATCATTAGTCCAACAGTTGCAAACGATGGTTTCTATTGGACAAATTCAGTTATGTTTATCCCGGTTTCGTTCCTTTTGCTTCAGTTCATTTTTAATTTTTCAACCAAATCGGTGGAATGAATACACCCGTGATCACACACATGTAAACACAGTTCACTTTCATAGCAGCCACATACAAACAGCATGATCACTTTGCTCTGATAATTCCTTCTCGCATCTACGTGCTCTCCTCCTCTCACCTTTTTCCTTCACTTGTGGACTTCAGTGCACAACACATCAACTTTGAGTCAACTACTCACAACATTTTATGCACTGCTGTGCTAGCTAGCTGTAGATTATGCTTTCAGTACTAGATTAATTCTCTGATCCTTTGATTGGGTGGACAACATGTCAGTTCATGCTGCAAGAGCTCTGATAGGTTGGAGGACGTCCTCCGGAAGTTGTCATAATTACTGTGTAAGTCTATGGAAGGGGGTGAGAACCATGAGCCTCCTAGGTTTTGTATTGAAGTCAATGTACCCAGAGGAGGATGGAAACTAGCTGTCCTCTGGCTACACAATGGTGCTACACTACAGAGTGCTGTTGAGGCTACTGTAGACCTTGATAAACAGTGTGTTTTAATCAACTATTTGGTGACGTGAATATACAGTTGAAGTCGGAAGTTTACATACGCTTAGGTTGGAGTCATTAAAACTCATTTTTCAACCTCTCCACAAATTTCTTGTTAACAAACTATAGTTTTGGCAAGTCGGTTAGGACATCTACTTTGTGCATGACACAATTAATTTTTCCAACAATTGTTTACAGACAGATTATTTCACTTATTATTCACTGTATCACAATTCCAGTTGGTCAGAAATGTACATACACTAAGTTGACTGTGCCTTTAAACAGCTTGGGAAATTCCAGAAAATGATGTCATGGCTGTAGAAGCTTCTGATAGGCTAAATGACATCATTTGAGTCAATTGGAGGTGTACCTGTGGATGTATTTCAAGGCCTACCTTCAAACTCAGTGCCTCTTTGCTTGACATCATGGGAAAATCAAAATAAATCAGCAAAGACCTCAGAAAAACGTTTGTAGACCTCCACAAGTCTGGTTCATCATTGGAAGCAATTTCCAAACGCCTGAAGGTACCACGTTCATCTGTACAAACAATAGTACGCAAGTATAAACACCATGGGACCATGCAGCCGTCATACCGCTCAGGAAGGAGACGCGTTCTGTCTCCTAGAGATGAACGTACTTTGGTGCGAAAAGTGCAAATCAATCCCAGAACAACAGCAAAGGACCTTGTGAAGATGCTGGAGGAAATAGGTACCAAAGTATCTATATCCACAGTTAAACGAGTCCTATATCGACATAACCTGAAAGGCCGCTCAGCAAGGAAGAAGCCACTGCTCCAAAACCGCCATAAAAAAAGCCAGACTACGGTTTGCAACTGCACATGGGGACAAAGATTGTACTTTTTGGAGAAATGTCCTCTGGTCTGATGAAACAAAAATAGAACTGTTTGGCCACAATGACCATCGTTATGTATGGAGGAAAAAGGGGGTGGCTTGCAAGCCGAAGAACACCATCCCAACCGTGAAGCACGGGGGTGCCAGCATCATGCTGTGGGGGTGTCTTGCTGCAGGAGGGACTGGTGCACTTCACAAAATAGATGGCATCATGAGGAAGGAAAATTATGTGGATATATTGAAGCAACATCTCAAGACATCAGTCAGGAAGTTAAAGCTTGGTCGCAAATGGGTCTTCCAAATGGACAATGACCCCAAGCATACTTCCAAAGTTGTGGCAAAATGGCCTAAGGACAACAAAGTCAAGGTATTGGATTGGCCATCACAAAGCCCTGACCTCAATCCTATAGAAGATGTTTGGGCAGAACTGAAGAAGCGTGTGCGAGCAAGGAGGCCTACAAACCTGTCTCAGTTACACCAGCTCTGTCAGGAGGAATGGGCCAACATTCACCCAACTTATTGTGGGAAGCTTGTGGAAGGATAGCCGAAATGTTTGACCCAAGTTAAACGATTTAAAGGCAATGCTACTAAATACTAATTGAGTGTATGTAAACTTCTGACCCACTGGGAATGTGATGAAAGAAATAAAAGCTGAAATAAATAATTCTCTCTGCTATTATTCTGACATTTCACATTCTTAAAATAAAGTGGTGATTCTAACTGACCTAAGAATTTTTACTAGGATTAAATGTCAGGAATTGTGAAATACTGAGTTGAAATGTATTTGGCTAAGGTGTATGTGAACTTCCGACTTCAACTGTATTTAGTATCGTTTTATATAAAAATAATAACTTTTTAAATCTTTCACTATTTTAATTTGTATGAAATTCACTGAGGAGGATGGTCCTCCCATTCCTCCTCTGAGGAGCCTCCACTGGTAGGTGTAGGTATTCTGCGTACTCATGGTTATGAGATTGAGCTTTCCAAACCAACAGTTTATAGGTCCAGATGGTGTGTGTGTTTCTGTGTGTGTGTGTGTGTGTGTGTGTGTTATTCTTTCCCAGACTACCCAGAGGGCATTGCAGCCCCCCCGACATGGGTCTGTACTATAAAACCACAGCTTGTCATGTCTCACTGATCACCATTGGCCACACCTGTTGTTTAAGAAGCATGTGACGAATACAGTTTGATTTGATTATATGTAAGATCGCTAAATAACATGCATTTTATAAATACACAATTATGTTTTCTTCTCCATTCTTTCTTGTGTGCTTATAAAAGTGGTTAAATATATTATATGGGTTATATAGACTACATGTTACTACTGAACGACTACTAAAAGTACACGTGTGTAAGTGGTGAATAGCCTTGCTCCGTGACATGTCCATTCTTTATTGTGTGCTGATTAAAGGGATACTTTGGGATGTTGGCAATGAGGCCCTTTATCTACTTCCCCAGAGTCAGATGAACTCATGGATACCAGTTTTATGTCTCTGCGTCCAGTATGAAGGAAGTTAGAGGTAGTTTTGTGAGCCAATGCTAGAGGTTGCCCATGTGTACATGGTGTGCAGCAGTGCTATGTTGTTGTCATATCACTCTAAATGAAAGGGAGTGTGTCGATGTAGGTCACTCATTACAGGGTTAGGGTTAGCCCATGTTGGTCATCATTAGAGGGTTAGGGTTAGCCCATGTTGGTCACTCATTACAGGGTTAGGGTTAGCCCATGTTGGTCACTCATTACAGGGTTAGGGTTAGCCCATGTTGGTCACTCATTGCAGGGTTAGGGTTAGCCCATGTTGGTCACTCATTACAGGGTTAGGGTTAGCCCATGTTGGTCACTCATTACAGGGTTAGGGTTAGCCCATGTTGGTCACTCATTACAGGGTTAGGGTTAGCCCATGTTGGTCACTCATTACAGGGTTAGGGTTAGCCCATGTTGGTCACTCATTAGAGGGTTAGGGTTAGGGTTAGCCCATGTTGGTCACTCATTACAGGGTTAGGGTTAGGGTTAGCCCATGTTGGTCACTCATTACAGGGTTAGGGTTAGGGTTAGCCCATGTTGGTCACTCATTACAGGGTTAGGGTTTGCCCATGTTGGTCACTCATTACAGGGTTAGGGTTAGCCCATGTTGGTCACTCATTAGATGGTTAGGGTTAGCCCATGTTGGTCACTCATTACAGGGTTAGGGTTAGGGTTAGCCCATGTAGGTCACTCATTAGAGGGTTAGGGTTAGCCCATGTTGGTCACTCATTAGAGGGTTAGGGTTAGCCCATGTAGGTCACTCATTAGAGGGTTAGGGTTAGCCCATGTTGGTCACTCATTACAGGGTTAGGGTTAGGGTTAGCCCATGTTGGTCACTCATTACAGGGTTAGGGTTAGCCCATGTTGGTCACTCATTACAGGGTTAGGGTTAGGGTTAGCCCATGTTGGTCACTCATTGCAGGGTTAGGGTTAGCCCATGTTGGTCACTCATTAGAGGGTTAGGGTTAGCCCATGTTGGTCACTCATTAGAGGGTTAGGGTTAGCCCATGTTGGTCACTCATTACAGGGTTAGGGTTAGCCCATGTTGGTCACTCATTACAGGGTTAGGGTTAGGGTTAGCCCATGTTGGTCACTCATTGCAGGGTTAGGGTTAGCCCATGTTGGTCACTCATTACAGGGTTAGGGTTAGCCCATGTTGGTCACTCATTAGAGGGTTAGGGTTAGCCCATGTTGGTCACTCATTAGAGGGTTAGGGTTAGCCCATGTTGGTCACTCATTAGAGGGTTAGGGTTAGCCCATGTAGGTCACTCATTAGAGGGTTAGGGTTAGCCCATGTTGGTCACTCATTACAGGGTTAGGGTTAGGGTTAGCCCATGTAGGTCACTCATTAGAGGGTTAGGGTTAGCCCATGTTGGTCACTCATTAGAGGGTTAGGGTTAGCCCATGTTGGTCACTCATTAGAGGGTTAGGGTTAGCCCATGTAGGTCACTCATTAGAGGGTTAGGGTTAGGGTTAGCCCATGTTGGTCACTCATTAGAGGGTTAGGGTTAGCCCATGTTGGTCACTCATTACAGGGTTAGGGTTAGCCCATGTTGGTCACTCATTGCAGGGTTAGGGTTAGCCCATGTTGGTCACTCATTACAGGGTTAGGGTTAGCCCATGTTGGTCACTCATTAGAGGGTTAGGGTTAGCCCATGTAGGTCACTCATTACAGGGTTAGGGTTAGGGTTAGCCCATGTTGGTCACTCATTAGAGGGTTAGGGTTAGCCCATGTTGGTCACTCATTACAGGGTTAGGGTTAGCCCATGTAGGTCACTCATTAGAGGGTTAGGGTTAGCCCATGTTGGTCACTCATTAGAGGGTTAGGGTTAGCCCATGTAGGTCACTCATTACAGGGTTAGGGTTAGGGTTAGCCCATGTTGGTCACTCATTACAGGGTTAGGGTTTGCCCATGTTGGTCACTCATTACAGGGTTAGGGTTAGGGTTAGCCCATGTTGGTCACTCATTACAGGGTTAGGGTTAGCCCATGTTGGTCACTCATTAGAGGATGATAATATGATTGGAGGACTCAGAGCAGCATGAGTTCTCTGTGCCTCTCTACTTCTCCTTCTCTGACTCTCTCACTCTCTCAATGCAATTCTAAGGGCTTTATTGGCATGGGAAACATATGTTTACGTTGCCAAAGCAAGTGAAATAGATAATAAACTAAAGTGAAATAAACAATCAAAAATGTACAGTAAACATTACACTCACAAAAGTTCTAAAGGGATAGAGACATTTAAAACGTCATTTTATTGCTATATACAGTGTTGTAACGATGTGCAAATAGTTAAAGTTGTATTTACAATGGTGTTTTTCTTCACTGGTTGCCCTTTTCTTGTGGCAGCAGGTCACAAATCTTGCTGCTGTGATGGCACACTGGTATTTCACCCAATAGATATGGGAGTTTATCAACATTTGATTTGTTTTCTAATTCTTTGTGGATCTGTGTAATCTGAGGGAAATATGTGTCTCTAATATGGTCATATATTTGGCAGGAGGTTAGGAAGTGCAGCTCAGTTTCCACCTCATTTTGTGGGCAGTGTGCACATAGCCTGTCTTCTCTTGAGAGCCAGGTCTGCCTACAGCGGCCTTTCTCAATAGCAAGGCTATGCTCACTGAGTCTGTACATAGTCAAAGCTTTCCTTAAGTTTGGGTCAGTCCCAGTGGTCAGGTATTCTGCCACTCTGTACTCTGTTTAGGGCCAAATAGCATTCTAGTTTGCTCTATTTTTTGGTAAATTCTTTCCAATGTGTCAAGTAATTATCTTTCTGTTTTCTCATGATTTGGTTGTGTCTAATTGTGTTGCTGTCCTGGGGCTATGTAGGGTCTGTTTGTGTTTGTGAACAGAGCCCCAGGACCAGCTTGCATAGGGGACTCTTCTCCAGGTTAATTTCTCTGTAGGTGATGGCTTTGTTATGGAAGGTTTGGGAATCACTTCCTTTTAGGTGGTTGTAGAATTTAACAGCTCTTTTCTGGATTTTGATAATTAGCGGGTATCGGCCTAATTCTGCTCTGCATGCATTATTTGGTGTTTTACGTTGTACACAGAGGATGTTTTTGCAGAATTCTGCATGCAGAGTCTCAATTTGATGTTTGTCCCATTTTGTGAATTCTTGGTTGGTGAGCGGACCCCAGACCTCACAACCATAAAGGGCAATGGGTTCTATAACTGATTCAAGTATTCTTAGCCAGATCCTAATTGGGATGTTGAATATTATGTTCCTTTTGATGGCGTAGAGGGCCCTTCTTGACTTGTCTCTCAGATCGTTCACAGCTTCGTGGAAGTTACCTGTGGCGCTGATGTTTAGGCCGAGGTATGTATATTTTTTTGTGTCCTCTTGGGCAACGGTGTCTAAATGGAATTTGTATTTGTGGTCCTGGCAACTGGACCTTTTTTGGAACACCATTATTTTTGTCTTACTGAGATTTACTGTCAGGGCCCAGGTCTGACAGAATCTGTGCAGAAGATCTAGGTGCTGCTGTAGGCCCTCCTTGTTGGTTTGGGACAGAAGCACCAGATCATCAGCAAACAGTAGACATTTGACTTCAGATTCTAGTAGGGTGAGGCTGGGTGCTGCAGACTGTTCTAGTGCCCTCACCAATTCATTGATACAGTGGGGAGAACAAGTATTTGATACACTGCCGATTTTGCAGGTTTTCCTACTTACAAAGCATGTAGAGGTCTGTAATTTTTATCATAGGTAGTACACTTCAACTGTGAGAGACGGCATCTAAAACAAAAATCCAGAAAATCACATTGTATGATTTTTAAGTAAATGTAAAATGTAAAATGTAAGTAATTCATTTGCAATTTATTGCATGACATAAGTATTTGATACATCAGAAAAGCAGAACTTAATATTTGGTACAGAAACCTTTGTTTGCAATTACAGAGATCATACGTTTCCTGTAGGTCTTGACCAGGTTTGCACACACTGCAGCAGGGACTTTGGCCCACTCCTCCATACAGACCTTCTTCAGATCCTTCAGGTTTCGGGGCTCTCGCTGGACAATACAGACTTTCAGCTCCCTCCAAAGATTTTCTATTGGGTTCAGGTCTGGAGAATGGCTAGGCCACTCCAGGACCTTGAGATGCTTCTTATGTAGCCACTCCTTAGTTGCCCTGGCTGTGTGTTTCGGGTCGTTGTCATGCTGGAAGACCCAGCCACGACCCATCTTCAATGCTCTTACTGAGGGAAGGAGGTTGTTGGCCAAGATCTTGCGATACATGGCCCCATCCATCCTCCCCTCAATACGGTGCAGTCGTCCTGTCCCCTTTGCAGAAAAGCATCCCCAAAGAATGATGTTTCCACCTCCATGCTTCACGGTTGGGATGGTGTTATTGGGGTTGTACTCATCCTTCTTCTTCCTCCAAACACAGCGAGTGGAGTTTAAGCTCTATTTTTGAGACCACATGACCTTCTCCCATTCCTCCTCTGGATCATCCAGATGGTCATTGGAAACTTCAGACGGGCCTGGACATGCGCTGGCTTGAGCAGGGGGACCTTGTGTGCACTGCAGGATTTTAATCCATGACGGCGTAGTGTGTTACTAATGGTTTTCTTTGAGACTGTGTTCCCAGCTCTCTTCAGGTCATTGACCAGGTCCTGCCGTGTAGTTCTGGGCTGATCCCTCACCTTCCTCATGATCATTGATGCCCCACAAGGTGAGATCTTGCATGAAGCCCCAGACTGAGGGTGATTGACCGTCATCTTGAACTTCTTCCATTTTCTAATAATTGCGCCAACAGTTGTTGCCTTCTCACTAAGCTGCTTGCCTATTGTCCTGTAGCCCATCCCAGCCTTGTGCAGGTCTACAATTTTATCCCTGATGTCCTTACACAGCTCTCTGGTCTTGGCCATTGTGGAGAGGTTGGAGTCTGTTTGATTGAGTGTGTGGACAGGTGTCTTTTATACAGGTAACGAGTTCAAACAGGTGCAGTTAATACAGGTAATGAGTGGAGAACAGGAGGGCTTCTTAAAGAAAAACTAACAGGTCTGTGAGAGCCGGAATTCTTACTGGTTGGTAGGTGATCAAATACTTATGTCATGCAATAAAATGCAAATGAATTACTTAAAAATCATACAATGTGATTTTCTGGATTTTTGTTTTAGATTCCGTCTCTCACAGTTGAAGTGTACCTATGAAAAAAATTTACAGACCTCTACATGCTTTGTAAGTAGGAAAACCTGCAAAATCGGCAGTGTATCGAATACTTGTTCTCCCCACTGTATATATCTGATGCAGATATATTAATGTCCACATCAGCTGTAGATATAATACTGTATATACTGTATGTTGAAGAGGGTGAGGCTTAAGCTGCACACTTGTTGTTTGTGTACATGGATTTTATAATATCGTATGTTTTTCCCCCAACACCACTTTCCGTCAATTTGTATCACAGACCCTGAATATCAAATTGAGTCAAAAGCTTTTTTGAAATCAACAACGCATGAGAAAGACTTTGCCTTTGTTTTGGTTTGTTTGTACGTCAATTAGGGTGTGCAGGGTGAATACGTGGTCTGTCGTACAGTAATTTGGTAAAAAGCCAATTTGACATTTGCTCAGTACATTGTTTTCACTGAGGAAATGAACAAGTCTGCTGTTAATGATAATGCAGAGTATTTTTCCAAAGTTGCTGTTGACGCATAACCCATGGTAGTTATTGGGGTCAAATTTGTCTCCACTTCTGTGGATTGGGGTGATCAGTCCTTGGTTCCAAATATTGGGGAAGATGCCAGAGCTTAGGATGATGTTAAAGAGTTTAAGTTTAGCCAATTGGAATTTGTGGTCTGTATATCTTATCATGTCATTGAGGATACCATCAACACCACAGGCCTTTTTGGGTCGGAGGGTTTGTATTTTGTCCTGTAGTTCATCCAATGTAATTGGAGAATCCAGTGGGTTCTGGTAGTCTTTAATAGCTGATTCTAAGATTTGTAAATAATCATGTGTATGTTATTGCTGTTTTGTTATAGAGCCAAAAATATTGGAGAAGTGGTTTATCCATACATCTCCGTTTTGGATAGATAACTCTTCGTGTTGTTGTTTGTTTAGTGTTTTCCAATTTTCCCAGAAGTGGTTAGATTGTATGGATTCTTCAATTACATTGAGCTGATATCTGACATGCTGTTCCTTCTTTTTCAGTGTATTTCTGTATTGTTTTAGTGAAGGCGTAGACTCAGGTTTTCTGTGTCTCTATGTTTTTGGTTGGATAGGTTTCTCAATTTCTTTCTTAGGTTTTAGCATTCTTCATGAAACCATTTGTCATTGTTTTTCATTTTCTCACTTGACACTTTTTGATTTGGTAGGGAAGCTGAAAGGTCAAATGTACTGTTAAGGCGTTCTACTGACAAGTTACACCTTCACTATTACAGTGAAATGTTTTGTCCAGGAAGTTGTCTAAAAGGGATTGAATTTGTTGTTGCCTAATTGTTTTTTGGTGGGTTTCTACACTACTTTCCTTTCATCTGTAGCATTTCTTAATATTGTTTCTTTGGCTTTGATGCCTCTCCCTCTCCCTCACCCTGGGTGGTAGCCTGGCTTTAAGATAAGATAAGAGCAGCATCACTATTCCTGTTCTCTAGTAGTCATGACTCATGGGATATATAAACCTGAATAAGAGCAGCACCTCTATTCCTGTTCTCTTTATAGTCATGACTCATGGGATATATAAACCTGAATAAGAGCAGCATCACTATTCCTGTTCTCTAGTATTAGTATAGTAGCATTAGTAATGTAGTAGTAGTGGGATATACCAAAATGACTGCAGTTAGACAGATACTATGACACCACCACTTTTTTTTTTTTAGCTTTAAAGTCTCTCTCTCTCTCTCTCTCTCTCTCTCTCTCTCCTCTCTCTCTCTCTCCTCTCTCTCTCTCTCTCTCTCTCTCTCTCTCTCTCTCTCTCTCTCTCTCTCTCTCCTCTCTCTCTCTCCTCTCTCTCTCTCTCTCTCTCTCTCTCTCTCTCTCTCTCTCTCTCTCTCTCTCTCTCTCTCTCTCTCTCTCTCTCTCTCTCTCTCTCTCTCTCTCTCTCTCTCTCTCTCTCTCTCTCTCTCTCTCTCTCTCTCTCTCTCTCTCTCTCTCTCTCTCTCTGCAGTCCTTCGTGCCTGCTGTATTTAGCGTAAGCCATAAGAACACTATCCTCTCCTACACACTGTGGCACACTATATGAGTGCTGAGAATAATCAAGCCCTCTGATTCACAGTAGAACCAATTATGTTTTCCATTCCACCTATATGTAAGTAAGTAAACAGTAGATAGGTATCTCTCCATGACTCACGTTTCCCTGCTGTAAATATGTGACTGACTGGATGGTGGGGAAAAGGTAAAACAAAACAGAAAAATACAGGATTCATATTTATTCAGTAGGAAGCCTCCCTTTGATACCTGGATCCCTGTTTTGGTCAGGAATATGTAAGGTGAGTGTGTCTGTGCTTTTGTCAAATCAAATCAAATGTTATTGGTCGCATAAACATATTTAGCAGATGTTATTGCTGGTGTAGCAAAATGCTTGTGTTCCTAGCTCCAACAGTGCAGTCATATCTAAGAATTCACAACAATGCACACAAATCTAAAAGTAAAAATAATCGAATTAAGAAATATATAAATATTAGGACGAGCAATGTCGGAGTCCGGAGTATGTACAGTGGGGAAAAAAAGTATTTAGTCAGCCACCAATTGTGCAAGTTCTCCCACTTAAAAAGATGAGAGAGGCCTGTAATTTTCATCATAGGTACACGTCAACTATGACAGACAAATTGAGATTTTTTTTTTCTCCAGAAAATCACATTGTAGGATTTTTTATGAATTTATTTGCAAATTATGGTGGAAAATAAGTATTTGGTCACCTACAAACAAGCAAGATTTCTGGCTCTCACAGACCTGTAACTTCTTCTTTAAGAGGCTCCTCTGTCCTCCACTCGTTACCTGTATTAATGGCACCTGTTTGAACTTGTTATCAGTATAAAAGACACCTGTCCACAACCTCAAACAGTCACACTCCAAACTCCACTATGGCCAAGACCAAAGAGCTGTCAAAGGACACCAGAAACAAAATTGTAGACCTGCACCAGGCTGGGAAGACTGAATCTGCAATAGGTAAGCAGCTTGGTTTGAAGAAATCAACTGTGGGAGCAATTATTAGGAAATGGAAGACATACAAGACCACTGATAATCTCCCTCGATCTGGGGCTTTACGCAAGATCTCACCCCGTGGGGTCAAAATGATCACAAGAACGGTGAGCAAAAATCCCAGAACCACACGGGGGGACCTAGTAAATGACCTGCAGAGAGCTGGGACCAAAGTAACAAAGCCTACCATCAGTAACACACTACGCCGCCAGGGACTCAAATCCTGCAGTGCAAGACGTGTCCCCCTGCTTAAGCCTGTACATGTCCAGGCCCGTCTGAAGTTTGCTAGAGTGCATTTGGATGATCCTGTCATATGGTCAGATGAAACCAAAATAGAACTTTTTGGTAAAAACTCAACTCGTCGTGTTTGGAGGACAAAGAATGCTGAGTTGCATCCAAAGAACACCATACCTACTGTGAAGCATGGGGGTGGAAACATCATGCTTTGGGGCTGTTTTTCTGCAAAGGGACCAGGACGACTGATCCGTGTAAAGGAAAGAATGAATGGGGCCATGTATCGTGAGATTTTGAGTGAAAACCTCCTTCCATCAGCAAGGGCATTGAAGATGAAACGTGGCAGGGTCTTTCAGCATGACAATGATCCCAAACACACCGCCCGGGCAACGAAGGAGTGGCTTCGTAAGAAGCATTTCAAGGTCCTGGAGTGGCCTAGCCAGTCTCCAGATCTCAACCCAATAGAAAATCTTTGGAGGGAGTTGAAAGTCCGTGTTGCCCAGCGACAGCCCCAAAACATCACTGCTCTAGAGGAGATCTGCATGGAGGAATGGGCCAAAATACCAGCAACAGTGTGTGAAAACCTTGTGAAGACTTACAGAAAACGTTTGACCTGTGTCATTGCCAACAAAGGGTATATAATAAAGTATTGAGAAACTTTTGTTATTGACCAAATACTTATTTTCCACCATAATTTGCTAATAAATTCATTAAAAATCCTACAATGTGATTTTCTGGATTTTTTTTCTCATTTTGTCTGTCATAGTTGACGTGTACCTATGATGAAAATTACAGGCCTCTCTCATCTTTTAAGTGGGAGAACTTGCACAATTGGTGGCTGACTAAATACTTTTTCCCCCCATACAGTGGGGAGAACAAGTATTTGAAACACTGCCGATTTTGCAGGTTTTCCTACTTACAAAGCACGTAGAGGTCTGTAATTTTTTATCATAGGTACACTTCAACTGTGAGAGACGGAATCTAAAACAAAATCCAGAAAATCACATTGTATGATTTTTAAGTAATTAATTTGCATTTTATTGCTCGTGCTCTGTGGACGTGGCTAGGAATGCAGTCTGGCCCGGCAGCCTTGCGAGGGTTAACACGCTTAAATGACTTACTCACGTCGGCCATGGAGAATGAGAGCCCACAGTCCTCAGGAGTGGCCGGCATCGGCGGTACGGTGTTATCCTCAAAGCGGGCGAAGAAGGTGTTTAGCTTGTCCGGGAGTAAGACGTCGGTGTCCACGACGTGGCTGCTTTTCCCTTTGTGATCCGTGATTGTCTGGAGTCCCTGCCACATGCGTCTCATGTCTGAGCCGTAGAATTGTGACTCCACTTTGTCTCTGTACTGACATTTAACCTGTTTGATTGGCTTATGGAGGGCATAACTGCACTGTTTGTATTCAAGCATATTCCCAGTCACCTTGCCGTGGTTAAATGCGGTGGTTCGCACTTTCAGTTTTTGTGCGAATGCTGCCATCTATCCAGGGTTTTTGGTTTGGGTAGGTTTTAATAGTCACAGTGGGAACAACATCCCCTATACACTTCCTGATGAACTCTGTCACCGTGTCAGTGTATACGTCAATGTTATTCTTAGAGGCAACCCGGAACATATCCCAGTCCGCGTGATCAAAACAATCTTGAAGCATGGATTCCGATTGGTCAGACCAGTGTTGAATAGACCTTAGCATGGGTACTTCCTGTTGGAGTTTCTGCCTATAGGAAAGGAGGAGCAGAATGGAGTCTTGATCTGATTTGCCAAAGGGAAGGCGGGGGAGGGCCTTGTAACCATCCTGGAAGGGAGAGCAACAGTGGTCGAGAGTTTTTGAAGCGCGAGTACTACAGGCAATGTGTTGATTGAACTTCGGTAGTGTTTTCCTCAGATTTGCTTTCTTTGTTAACTACTATACTGTAAATGCGGCCTTTGTGCTTCTGTGTGTGTGCGTTCGTGCTTTTGTGTGTGTTTTGTGTGTGTGTGTGTGTGTGTGTGAGCCCCATCTGCTGTGTTCAGCAGTGTTCTTGTAAACAGTGAGGGCTACAGATAGGCCAGGGCCTTAGAGACAGGATCCTGGTGACCTTTACCGCTGGCTCTCTCAGAACTACAGTCTTCAGTCTACAGCGCTACGCAGACATCTACCCAATACTTTTAGTCCCAGAGCTGCAGTCTCCAGTCCACTGGGATGCCTAGACCTCCACTCCCATGAGCCTTATATTCCTGACCCAATGTTACTGTATTTTTATAAGGCTACCCAAACCTCCATTCCAGACCTGAATACTTACTTTGAATATATGTCATATTTGAAATAGTATTTGAACCCAGGTCTGACTCTTAGACATCTAGGGGGGGGGGGGGGGGGGGGGGGTCAGCTTAATATTGCAGATAGATTGTAACTTCCATCAATGTAATTGTCTGCATTACTTCCAATCCCCCATGTTTTTTATATATATATACTCCCCTTTATTACTTTTCAACCCCGCCATCCTTTCCCTACTTGGGGTAAATTAGTGAACAACAATGCTTAGGCCTCTACTTCCAGCTTATACTTACTATCTACATTTTATGGACACAGTAAATTTTACAATAATTCTATTTTATTTGTTTTTGCTCCTGAACTTCTTCTACTCTCAACCTCTCTGATCATTTTCATGATGTCCATCCGGTTTGCTTCTATATGCCATATCTTTCTAACTGTGCTCTTTCCCAAAAGCTCCCAACATACAACCTATATACTTATTATGGACACAGTATACTTACATTATTCGTTATCTTGTTATTATTTGTTGTTAGTTGTTATTAGTCCCATCCTTCAACTCCATTCAACACCTCCCATCTATCACTTAACACCATCCATATAGGATTTCTATTTGCCATATATATTTCAACTGTACTGTGATGTTTTACAAAAGTTCTGAACCTTTCTATTCTCATTGCTTCTACAGATTGTGAATTAAAAATAAACACTTTTGCTAAAAGTATTATTATATTATTGATTGATTGACTATGACTTTTCAGATCACCCAGTAATGCTATCTGCAAGGTTAGCTCCAGGTAAATATTGCAATCCTTTAGCCATTCCTGGACCTGTGTCCAAAAACAAGCTACAAATGGACAGAACCAAAACAAATGATCTAATGATTCTGTCTCTTCACAGCAAAATCTGCAGAGCTGGGAAGATTTTATCCCCCGTATAAATAACATTCTATTGGTAGCAAGAATTTTATATAATAATTTAAATTGAAAGATTTTATATAATAATTTAAATTGAAGATTCAAATTTTTGAATCCGGTGTCGTTTTGCGTGTCAGTTCATAAACACTGGGGAGACTGTTTGTTCTTTGACCTGGTGTTACTATATTTACACAGTGCTACACTATTGCTCTAATAGCCTCCCAAAGAGTGAACAGTACTCAAAAATAATTACTCTGTATTCAGAATAAAGTACTCAGAATAGAGAGTGTGTGCATTTATGGTGTGTGTATGGAAGAAATGCTACGCTATACAGTATATACAAAAGTGGTGTAAAGATCGCAGCCCTGGACTCTTGAGTGGAAACACGTTCTCTGGAGTGATGAATCACGCACCATCTTGCAGGCCGACGGCCGAATCCGAGTTCCAAACTGCCTCTGGAAGCAACGTCAGCACAATAACTGTTTGTTGGGAGATTCATGAAATGGGTTTCCATGGCCGAGCAGCCGCACACAAGCCTAACATCACCAATGTGCAATGCCAAGCGTCGGCTGGAGTGGTGTAAAGCTCGCCGCCATTGGACTCTGGAGCAGTGGAAACGCGTTCTTTGGCGTGCTGAATCACGCTTCACCATCTGACGGACAAGTCTGGGTTTGGCGGATGCCAGGAGAATGCTACCTGCCCCAATGCATAGTGCCAGCTGTAAAGTTTGGTGGAGGAGGAATAATGGTCTGGGGCTGTTTTTCATGGTTCGGGCTAGGCCCCTTAGTTCCAGTGAAGGGAAATCTTAACGCTACAGCATACAATTACATTATAAAGGATACTGTGCTTCCAACTTTGTGGCAACAGTTTGGGGAAGGCCCTTTCCTGTTTCAGCATGACAATGCCCCCATGCAAAAAGCGAGGTCCATGCAGAAATGGTTTGTCGAGATCCGTGTGAAAGAACTTGACTGGCCTTCACAGAGCCCTGACCTCAACCCCATCGAACACCTTTGGGATGAATTGGAACGCCGACTGCGAGCCAGGTCTAATCGCCCAACAGTGACTGACCTCACTAATGCTCTTGTGGCTGAATTGAAGCAAGTCCCCGCAGCAATGTTCCAACATCCAGTGGAACGCCGTCCCGGAAGAGTGGAGGCTGTTATAGCAGCAAAAGGGGGACCAACTCCACATTAATGCCCATGATTTTGGAATGAGATGTTCGATTAGCAGGTGTCCACATACTTTTGGTCATGTAGTGTATTATACCTGCATTTTATGGATATCTCTATGCCCATTACCCAAAAGTAGAAACTTTAAGTGTTAAGTGTTTTTGAGACAGAACTACTGTAGTCTCAAGTGCCTGACTCATAGCTACTGCTAGTTGTTGACTAGCTGGTGTTGAAAGATACCAAGAAGGAACCATCTTACTTTGGTGCTATTTGTCCACGCAGGAAAATAAAAATGAACACCAGTAACAGCAAAAACCAACAGTCGTCTGTCTGTGTTTTAGCTGTTCTCAGTGAGCGGAGTGCTAGGCTACCGTTAAGACGAATGTTGTGTGTGTGTGTGAGCAGCCACACATCAGCATCAGCAGGCCTGTCAGACATGGACAATAAAGATCTCTGTCGGTTGGATTTATAGATAGAGGTTTTTCTCATCTCAGGGTGAAGCTTAGGACTTGTCAGCCTGACTAACAGCCTGCTGTAGACCCTCCAGCCTGCCTCCAGCCGCGGCGTTTAGGTGTTCATATCAACAAGCCTCCTCAAAACTGTTCTGCTGTTCTCTCAACACTGAGGGAATGCAAGGAGAAGAGGCATCCACTGCTTCTAAACTTTGGGAACATTTGTTCGATCACAATCTGAATTTGACATATTCAGCTCTTCAAAAAAAAAAACTACTGTTTACTATTATCTACACTGAACAAAAATATAAATGCAACATGCAACAATTTCAAAGATTTTACTGAGTTATAGTTCATATAAGGAAATCGGTCAATTGAAATAAATTCATTAGGCCCTAAACTATGGATTTCACATGACTGGGAATACAGATATCCATCTGTTGGTAACAGATACCTTTAAAAAAATGTAGGGGCATGGATCAGAAAACCAGTCAGTATCTGGTGTGACCACCATTTGCCTCATACAGCGAGACACATCTCCTTCGCATAGAGTTGATCAGGATGTTGATTGTGGCCTGTGGAATGTTGTCCCACTCCTCTTCAATGGCTGTGCGAAGTTGCTGGATATTGGTGGGAACTGGATCATGCTGTTGTACACGTCGATCCAGAGCATCCCAAACAAGCTCAATGGGTGACATGTCTGGTGAGAATGCAGGCCATGGAATAACTGGGATATTTTTTAGCTTCCAGGAATTGTGTACAGATCCTTGCGACATGGGCCGTGCATTATCATGCTGAAGTGGTGGTGATGGTGGCGGATGAATGGGCCTCAGGATCTCGTCACGGTATCTCTGTGCATTCAAATTGCCATTGATAAAATGCAATTGTGTTTGTTGTCTGTAGCTTATGCCTGCCCATACCATAACCCCACCGCCACCATGGGGCGCTCTGTTTACAACGTTGACATCAGCAAACAGCTCACGCACACAACGCCATACACACTGTCTTCCATCTGCCCAGTACAGCTGAAACCGGGATTCATCTGTGAGCATTTGCCCACTGAAGTTGGTTACGACACCGAACTGCAGTCAGGTCAAGACCCTGGTGAGGACGACAAGCATGCAGATGAGCTTCCCTGAGACGGTTTCTGACAGTTTGTGCAGAAATTCTACGGTTGCGCAAAGCCACAGTCTCATCAGCTGTCTGGGTGGCTGGTCTCAGACGATACCGCAGGTGATGAAGCCAGATGTGGAGGTCCTGGGCTGGCCTAGTTACACGTGGTCTTTGGTTGTGAGGCTGGTTTGACGTACTGAAAATACTCTAAAACAACATTGGAGGCGGTTTATGGTAGAGAAGTGAACAGTAAATTATCTGCCAACAGCTCTGGTGGACATTCCTGCAGTCAGCATGCCAATTGCTCACTCCCTCAAAACTTGAGACATCTGTGGCACATTTTAGTTGCCTTTTATTGTCCCCAGCACACGGTGCACCTGTGTAATGATCATGCTGTTTAATCAGCTTCTTGATATGCCACACTTGTCAGGTGGATGGATTATCTTGTCAAAGTAGAAATGCTCACTAACAGGCATGTAAACAAATTTGTGAACAACATTTGAGAGAAATAAGGTTTTTGTGCGTTTAGAAACTTTTTGGGGGATCTTTTACTTCAGCTCATGCAACATGGGACCAACAGTTTACATGTTGCATTTATATTTTTGTTCAGTATGAAGTACCAGTCAAAAGTTTGGACACACCTAGTCATTCAAGGGTTTTTCTTTATTTGACTGAAATAATACATATGGAATCCTGTAGTAACCATAAAAGTGATAAACAAATCAACATTTATTTTATATTTGAGATTCTTCAAATAGCCACCCTTTGCCTTGATGACAGCTTTTCACACTCTTGGCATTCTCTCAACCAGCTTTACCTGGAATGCTTTTCCAACTGTTTTGAAGGAGTTCCCACATATGCTGAGCACTTGTTGACTGCTTTTCCTTCACTCTGCGGTCCAACTCATCCCAAACCATCTCAACTGGGTTGAGGTTGGGGAATTGTGGAGGCCAGGTCATCTGATGCAGCACTCCATCATTCTCCTTCTTTGTAAAATAGCCCTTCCACAGCCTGGAGGTGTGTTGGGTCAATGTCCTGTTAAAAAACAAATGATAGTCCCACTAAGCCCAAACCCGATGGGATGGCGTATTGCTGCAGAATGCTGTGGTAGCCATGCTGGTTAAATGTGCCTTGAATTCTACATAAATCACAGACCGTGTCACCAGCAAAGCACCCCCACACCATAACACTTCCTCCTCCATGCTTTACGGTGGGAAATACACATGCAGAGATCATCCGTTCACCCACACCGAATTCGATCACGAAGGCCTGATTCACACAGTCCCCTCTGAACAGTTGATGTTGAGATGTGTCTATAACTTGAACTCTGTGTAGCATTTATTTGGGCTGCAATTTCTGAGGCTGGTAACTCTAATGAACTTATCCTTGCAGCAGAGGTAACTCTGGGTCTTCCGTTCCTGTGGCGGTCCTCATGAGAGCCAGTTTCATCATAACGCTTGATGGTTTTTGTGACTGCACTTGAAGAAACGTTCAAAGTTCTTGAAATGTTCCGTATTGACTGACCTTCATGTCTTAAAGTAATGATGGACTGTCGTTTCTCTTTGCTTATTTGAGCTGTTCTTGCCATAATATGGACTTGGTCTTTTATCAAATAGGGCTATCTTCTGGATACCCCCACTACCTTGTCACAACACAACTGATTGGCTCAAACGCATTAAGAAGGAAATACATTCCACCAATTAACTTTTAAGAAGGCACACCTGTTAATTGAAACGCATTCCAGGTGACTACCTCATGAAGCTGGTTGAGAGAATGCCAAGAGTGTGCAAAGCTGTCATCAAGGCAAAGGGTGGCTATTCGAAGAATCTGAAATATAAAATAAATGTTGATTTTGTTTATCACTTTTTTGGTTATTACATGATTCCATATGTGTTATTTCATAGTTTTGATGTCTTCACTATTATTCTACAATGTAAAAAATAGTAAAAAAATAAAGAAAAACCTTTGAATGAGTAGGTGTGTCCAGACTTTTGACTGGTAGTGTATATGTGATGTCTGCTGTCTGCTGTCCTTGCTTGCTTGTATGTGCCTGACAATGAGTGGGTTCTAGCAGAGAGGCCTAGTTACTATAGTAGCCTGTTGTTCCCTGTGCTCTAAACCACAGAAGTCTACCTCTGTGTTGTTATTCAACATTATTCCCCTGTTCTTAGTGTTATTCTGCTGTTCTTAGTGTTATTCTGCTGTTCTTAGTGTTATTCTGCTGTTCTTAGTGTTATTCTGCTGTTCTTAATGTTATTCTGCTGTTCTTAATGTTATTCTGCTGTTCTTAGTGTTATTCCCCTGTTCTTAGTGTTATTCCCCTGTTCTTAGTGTTATTCTGCTGTTCTTAGTGTTATTCTGCTGTTCTTAGTGTTATTCTGCTGTTCTTAGTGTTATTCTGCTGTTCTTAGTGTTATTCTGCTGTTCTTGGTGTTATTCTGCTGTTCTTAGTGTTATTCTGCTGTTCTTAGTGTTATTCTGCTGTTCTTAGTGTTATTCTGCTGTTCTTAGTGTTATTCTGCTGTTCTTAGTGTTATTCTGCTGTTCTTAGTGTTATTCTGCTGTTCTTAATGTTATCATGCTGTTCTTAATGTTATTCTGCAGTTATTAATGATATTCTGCTGTTCTTAATGATATTCTGCTGTTCTTCCACTATTGTGCTTCTGTGGCTGTGATAAGGTGAGATCAATGGCCTGGGAACACACACATACTGTACACACATTCATTTTTGTTTCTGTTTACTGTCAACAGAAAAGCAACATCATGACAGACAGTGTGTGTGTACAGAGCATCTGTCTGTTTCCCAACACATGGCCAAATGCATTATTTCCTTAATTTGTTCAAATGAAGACCTATTTACAGCAATAGTACAACACAAAGTATGTGGACACCCCTTCAAATTAGTGGATTCGGCTATTTCAGCCACACCCGTTGCTGCCAGGTGTATAAAATCGAGCACACCGCCATGCAATCTCCATAGACAAACATTGGCAGTAGAATGGCCCGTACTGAAGATCTCAGTGACTTTCAACGTGGCACCCATCATAGGTTGCTCCCTTTCCAACAAGTCAGTTTATCAAATTTCTGCCCTGCTAGAGCTGCACCGGTCAACTTAAGTGCTGTTATTGTGAAGTGGAAATGTCTAGGAGCAAGAACGGCTCAGCCGCGAAGTGGTAGGCCACACAAGCTCACCGAACGTGACCACCCAGTGCTGAAGTGCGTAAAAATCTTCTGTCCTCGCTTGCAACACTCACTACCGAGTTCCAAACTGTCTCTGGAAGCCACGTCAGCACAAGAACTGTTTGTTGGGAGATTCATGAAATGGGTTTCCATGGCCGAGCAGCCGCACACAAGCCTAAGATCACCAATGCGCAATGCCAAGCGTCGGCTGGAGGTGTGTAAAGCTTGCCGCCATTGGACTCTGGAGAAGTGGAAACGCGTTCTCTGGCTTGATAAATCACGCTTCACCATCTGACGGATGAATCTGGGTTTGGCGGATGCCAGGAGAACGCTACCTGCCACAATGCATAGTGCCAACTGTAAAGTTTGGTGGAGGAGGAATAATGGTCTGGGGCTGTTTTTCATGGTTCGGGCTAGGCCCCTTAGTTCCAGTGAAGAGAAATCTTAACGCTACAACATACAATGACATTCTAGACGATTCTGTGCTTCCCACTTTTTGGCAACTGTTTGGGGAAGGCCCTTTTCTGTTTCAGCATGACAATGCCCCCGTGCACAAAGTGAGGTCTATACCTCAACCCCATCTAACACCTTTGGGATGAATTGGACCGCCGACTGCGAGCCAGGCCTAATCGCCCAACATCAGTGCCCTACCTCACTAATGCTCTTGTGGCTGAATGGAAGCAAGTCCCCGCAGCAATTTTCCAACAATTAGTGGAACGCCTTCCCAGAAGAGTGGAGGCTGTTATAGCAGCAAACAGGGGACCAACTCTATATTAATGCCCATGATTTTTAAATGAGATGTTCGACGAGCAGATGTATCTCTATGGTCGTAATGCTGTCCAGACCATTTATCATGAATCTGCTCTCTGTCAAATACACTCTGCATAGCCACGCTGCATTGGCAATGCCTCTCCTCCTCCTCTCCTCCTCCTCTCCTCTCCTCTCCTCTCCTCTCCTCTCCTCTCCTCTCCTCTCCTCTCCTCTCCTCTCCTCTCCTCTCCTCTCCTCTCCTCTCCTCTCCTCTCCTCTCCTCTCCTCTCCTCTCCTCTCCTCTCCTCTCCTCTCCTCTCCTCTCCTCTCCTCTCCTCTCCTCTCCTCTCCTCTCCTCTCCTCTCCTCTCCTCTCCTCTCCTCTCCTCTCCTCTCCTCTCCTCTCCTCTCCTCTCCTCTCCTCTCCTCTCCTCTCCTCTCCTCTCCTCTCCTCTCCCCTCCCCTCCCCTCCCCTCCTGCCCCTTTGCCTTTCTAGTGAACCGTGAGGGAAATGACAGTGCAACACACACAGGGGAGGGTTGATTTGTGTGATGTAACAAATGGGGATCCAGCTAGGGGAATGATATGCTAGCTGAGCACTGTGTGTGTGTATGCCGATAGAACCATAGGGGCAGGTATTCATTAGGTATGTCCTAGTGGTATTCATTAGGTATGTCCTAGTGGTATTCATTAGGTATGTCCTAGTGGTATTCATTAGGTATGTCCTAGTGGTATTCATTAGGTATGTCCTAGTTGTATTCATTAGGTATGTCCTAGTGGTATTCATTAGGTATTTCGTAGTTGTATTCATTAGGTATGTCCTAGTGGTATTCATTAGGTATGTCCTAGTGGTATTCATTAGGTATGTCCTAGTGGTATTCATTAGGTATGTCCTAGTGGTATTCATTAGGTATGTCCTAGTTGTATTCATTAGGTATTTCGTAGTTGTATTCATTAGGTATGTCCTAGTGGTATTCATTAGGTATGTCCTAGTGGTATACATTAGGTATGTCGTAGTTGTATTCATTAGGTATGTCCTAGTGGTATTCATTAGGTATGTCCTAGTGGTATACATTAGGTGCTGCAGCACCCTCAATACCCCTACTTCACGTGGCGACGCATACACTGAGTGTACAAAACAGTAAGAACACCTGCTCTTTCCATTACATAGACTGACCAGGTGAATCCAGGTGAAAGCTATGATCCCTTATTGATTGTTAAATCCACTTCAATCAGTGTAGATGAAGGGGTGGAGAGAGGTTATAGCCTTGATACAATTGAGACGTGGATTGTGTATGTGTGCCATTCAGAGGGTGAGTGGGCAAGATTTAAGTGCCTTTGAACAGGGTATGGTAGTAGGTGCCAGGCGCACCGGTTTTTGTCAAGAACTGCAACAACACTGCTAGGTTTTTCACGCTCAACAGTTTCCTGTGTGTATCAAGAATGGTCCACCACCCAAAGGACATCCAGCCAACTTGACACAACTGTGGGAAGTATTGGAGCGTCCCTTTTGGAATGCTTTTGACACCTTGTAGAGTCCATGCCCCGACGAATTGATTCTGTTCTGAAGACAAAAGGGGTGGGGGTGTGCAACTCAGTGTTAGGAAGATGTTCCCAATGTTTAATACACTCAGTGTAGATCTTGACTGCAGCATCCCTTTGTAGAAAAAAAATAATAATAATAAGTTAACGGTGACTGACTGTGTGGTGTCCTCAACTTGACTGAGAATAAATCCGTTTTCAGTAGGTGGTGATGGATTCTGTCTAAACTGGGTCCTCACCAAAGCTCTGTATTCTATTGTATTCATTTCCAAAAGAGATAAATGATAAATGAATGGAGGCAGGTTAATCACCAGCTTCCTATTTCACCCCCAATTTCTCACTATGTGAACCCCTTGACTGAGAGTAAACCCAGCCCAGTAGGGGCCTCGGTAGGTGGTAGTGGAAATGGATCCTCTCTGCCTCCCCAACAGCCCTAAATCATTTTTCCTTTTCTCCCCTATTTATTTTCACAAAGGAGGATATTTAACAGGCTCCTCCAGGCCTTGTTGTTGGAGGGCCTTTCGTAACATATTGACGCACACACACACACACACACGCACACGCACCTACGCACACACACGCACACGCATATTGTCACAAAGACTGACTCTCAGCTCTCAGGTAATCTCCCCTCTCTGATTACTACTGAGGGTTAGAAGAGAAACCAATAAATAGTGAATATGGGAGAATTCTTCACAGCACATTGTTCACTCTGATCAATTCAAGCTATTCTGCTGAAGGAATGGATTCTGCTGTGTCTGGCAGTTACTCAGAGTCAATTGGAACACTTTTAAAATAACCGATGTTGTTCATTCAGTTGTTTTTACCCTTCTGTTCTGAGGTTGTCCTGCAGCAGCACTGATTAGAAAAGCTTTATGATGTGTGTGTGTGTGTGTGTGTGTGTGTGTGTGTGTGTGTGTGTGTGTGTGTGTGTGTGTGTGTGTGATTCAATCAAACTGAATGTGCAGATGTTATTCAATTAACTTACAAGCGCCAATTTTCAAGCAGAGATAAAATGATAGAATCCGAGCATGTATTGTCGTGATTCATTATGGTTCATATATTTCCATTAACAGTGTAGTATCCTGATAAGTGCTATCTCATGTTATTTCCATACCATATCATCAGGGTTGGCAGGGCTGCTGCTTGCATTCTAAGTAAGTCCCTCCTGTGTGTGTGTGTGTGTGTGTGTTTGTGTGTGCATGCATGTGTGTGTGTGTTCTGCTCCATCTACAGCGGCTGTACTGTACAGTGGTGCTGTAGGACGTTGTGTTAGGCTAGCTCCGCCCTTTGATGCCCTATAGCTGTGATGTCATGCATGGATAACACTGGGCTGTTTCCCCCATTCTACATGCTGCTGTCCACAATTATTCAGCCCACTGACACTCACACATCCAGACACTCTTGTTAAAATACTGAGGTCATTGTAGCTCCAGAGGAACCAAGCGTAGCCCTCTTGTCCTCTGTAACTCTTTACCTACATAAGGGCTTCATAAGGGCTTCATAAGGGCTTCATAAGGGTTCCATAAGGGCTTCATAACACATTCATAAACCATACACACTACATAAGCAGTAGCATTTCATTAACTTCAAGGAAAGTGTTATGTCTTCTAGCTCCTCCTCCATTCTGGATTCAACACATTTTCTGTGTTGTGTTCATCTTCCCAGTCGGCTGTTCATCTTCCCATTGAACTAATCTAACACCATAATGTGTCAGGTAGCTAGCTTTCCTGGATCTGCACTCATCCAAGAGCACTCCCTCCCTCCCTCCCTCCCTCCTCGACTCCCTCCCTCCCTCCTCAACTCCCTCCCTCCCTCCCTCCTCGACTCCCTCCCTCCCTCCCTGACTCCATCCCTCCCTCCCTCCCTCCCTCCTTGACTCCCTCCCTCTCTTCTTGACTCCCTCCCTCCCTTCCGTCCTCCCTCCCTCCTTGACTCCCTCCCTCTCTTCTTGACTCCCTCCCTCCCTTCCGTCCTCCCTCCCTCTCCCGTCTTCTTCCCGTAAGGGTGTTATTCTACTTCCTTCACACGAAGGTGTCAGCATGGCTGGGTTTCCTCTGCTTCTTCCTCAACAGACATGTCAACTGAAATGTCATCCATCGTGTGACGTAACAGAGCCACAGTCTGGGGTTAATGTGGAATGGGAGGCGAAGGCAGGCGAGGACATGAGTACCATGGAAAACTACGGTTGATATTTTGGTGATTTACCCCGGCTGTATCCTTTGTTTCCACAAAACCACTGTTCATACAAAGAACCACTTTGGAAATAAGTGTTTTAGGTAATGCCTTCATGTGCTCTCCTCTGGGATCAACTACACATCTTGTTGATGTATGTATTATTTCTACCCCAAAATAACATCCAATCTAATCCAAGTCTTATCCAACTCATCAACTACATTAGCTAGCTCTATCCCTTCTAGAGGGAGGAAGGTGGAACGGAAAGCTGTGGTTTAGGAGCTAAATTTGGGTCATCCTATCAAACTCATAGCAAATCCTAGTAGGAATCTTTATCTTTGTGTGGGTGAAATAATAATTGCCATTTTGTGTTTGTCCCAGCAGCATCTGCATAATGCCATAATTCAGAGCAGATTACATGTGTCTAAAGCTTCAGGGCTAATGAGAATGCGGTGGTGGTGACAATGCTCTTAATAATGCTTTACCTCAGAACCAACACGTGCAGATCCACACTGGATTGGCACATATGTAGCTCCCATTTCAGGTTTATGTGTGAAATGTTATCCTTGGTGACTCACGTCTTCACCATCACCACATCACGCAGCCTAAAGTTCTTATGCTTCACCATCACATAGCCTTGCTAGCATTCTCAGAATGCGCTAGCTATTGGCTCTTTCTGTGATCCTTTGCATCTTATCTCCATGCCTCCTTCTTAATCGTATTGGAGGAGAGGTCCAAGGTCCCTCCCTTTGAACCTCCTCCTTCTTAATCGTATTGGAGGAGGGGTCCAAGGTCCCTCCCTTTGAACCTCCTCCTTCTTAATCGTATTGGAGGAGAGGTCCAAGGTCCCTCCCTTTGAACCTCCTCCTTCTTAATCGTATTGGAGGAGAGGTCCAAGGTCCCTCCCTTTGAACCTCCTCCTTCTTAATCGAATTGGAGGAGAGGTCCAAGGTCCCTCCCTTTGAACCTTCTTCTCCAATTGTTGTGAGGATCGAGGAAAGATTAACTGCGAATGGGCCAGTGTAACTGGTTGGATTTGTACTGCAGACCTATCGCTCGGGAATCCAACATCTTAACCATTAGACCAAGAGGAAATCCTGTGATCCGAGGACTACATTTGGGCTTACAAGTTCTTCCACACCGATCTCAACAAACCATTTCTGTATGGACCTCGCTTTGTGCACGGGGGCATTGTCATGGTGAAACAGGAAAGGGCCTTCCCCAAACAGTAACAGCAGCGCATGTGATTCAAAAGAGTTAGTGCAAAAAAGGGGTCAATGCAGATAGTCCGGGTAGTTATTGGTTAACTATTTAACTAACTTTTTAGCAGTCTTATGGCTTGGGGGTAGAAGCTATTCAGGATCCTGTTGGTTCCAGACTTGGTGCACCGGTACCGCTTGGCGTGCGGTAGCAGAGAGAACAGTCTATGACTTGGTTGTCTGGAGTGTTTGACACTTTTTAAGGCCTTCCTCTGACACCGCCTGATATAGAGGTCCTGGATGTCAGGAGGCTCGGCCCCAGTGATGTACTGGGCAGTGTGCACTACCCTCTGTATCACCTTACTGTCGGATGCCAAGCAGTGATGCATCCAAGCGGTGATGCATCCAGTTAAGATGCTCTCAATGGTGCAGCTGTAGAACTTTTGAGTGCCCATTCTGAATCTTTTCAGACCATGAAAATTCCTTAATAATGTGGACACCTAGGAACTTGAAGCTCTCGACCTGCTCCACAACAGCCCTGTTGATGTGGATGGGGGCGTGCTCAGCCCTCCGTTTCCTGTAGTCCACGATCAGTTCCTTTGTCTTGCTGATGTTGAGGGAGAGGTTGTTGTCCTGGGACCACACTGCCAGATCTCAGACTTCCTACCTGTAAACTGTCTCATCGTCGTCGGTGATCAGGCCTACCACCATGGTGTCGTCTGCAAACTTAATGATCATGTTGGAGTCGTTCGCGGCCACGCAGTCGTAGGTGAACAGCTGAGGGGACCCCGTGTTGAGGGTCAGCGTGGCAGATGTGTTGTTGCCTACCCTCACCACCTGGAGGCGACCCGTCAGGATGTCCAGGATCCAGTTGCAGAGGGAGGTGTTTAATCCCAGGGTCCTTAGTTTAGTGATGAGCTTGGAGGGCACTGTGGTGTTGAACGTTGAGCTGTAGTCAATGAACAGATATCTCACGTAGGTGTTCCTTTTTGTCCAGGTGGGAAAGGGCAGTGTGGGGTGCAATAAAGATTGCATCATCTGTGGATCTGTTGGGGTGGTATACAAATTGGAATGGTCCATGGTGTCTGGGATGATGGTGTTGATGTGAGCCATGGCTGCAGATGTAAGTGCTACAGGGCGATAGTAATTTAGACAGGTTACCTCTTGGGCACAGGGACTATGGTGGTCTGCTTGAAACATGTAGGTATTACAGACTGGGTCAGGGAGAGGTTGAAAATGTCAGTGAAGACACTTGCCAGCTGGTCAGCGCATGCTCTGTGAACGCGTCCTGGTAATCCGTCTGGCCCTGCGGCCTTGTGAATGTTAATCTGTTTAAAGGTCTTACTCACATCGGGTACGGAGAGCTTGATCACACAGTCGTCCGGAAGAGCTGGTGCTCTCATGTATGGTTCAGCGTTGCTAGCCTCAAAGCGAGTATGGAAGGTGTTTAGCTTGTCTGGTAGGCTTGCGACACTGGACAGCTCTCGGCTGGGTATCCCTTTATAATCCATGATAGTTTGCAAGCCCTGTCACATCCGACGAGCGTCAGAGCCGGTGTAGTAGGATTCGATCTTGATTCTGTATTGTTCGTCGGAGGGCGTAGCGGGATTTCTTATAAGCGCCCGGATTAGTGTCCCGCTCCTTGAAAGCGGCAGCTCTAGCCTTTAGCTGAGTGTGGATGTTGCCTGTAATCCATGGCTTCTGGTTGGGATATGTATGTACGGTCACTGACGTCGTCGTCGATGCACTTATTAATGAAGCCGGTGACTGATGTGGTAAACTCCTCAATGTTATCGGATGAATCCTGGAACATATTCCAGTCTGTGCTAGTGAAACAGTCCTGTAGCTTAGCATCCGCTTCATCGGACCACTTCCATATTGCGCTTGTCACTGGTACTTCCTGTTTGAGTTTTTGCTTGTAAGCAGGAATCAGGAGGATAGAGTTATGGTCAGATTTGCCAAATGGAGGGCGAGTTTTGTATGCGTCTCTGTGTGTGGAGTAAAGGTGATCTAGAGTTTTTCGCCTCTAGTTGCACAGGTGACATGCTGGTAGAAATTAGATCAAACGGATTTCAGTTTTCCTGCATTAAATTTACTGGCCACTAGGAGCGCCGCCTCTGGGTGAACATTTTCTTGTTTGCTTATGGCCCTATACAGCTCGTTGAGTGCAGTCTTAGTGCCTGCATCAGTTTGCGGTGGTAAATAGACCGCTACGAGAAATTAAATCTTGGAAAATAGTATGGTCTACAGCTTATCATGAGGTATTCTATCAAAGGCAAGCAGAACCTTGAGACGTCCTTAACATTAGAGATTGCGCACCAGCTGTTGTTAACAAAGAGACACACACCATCTACCCTGAGCTTCCCTGACGTCACCATTCTGTCCTGCCAATGTATAGAAAACCAGCTAGGTTTATATTTACCATGTCCTTGTTCAGCCACGACTCAGAGAAACATAGGAAGTTACAGTTCTTCAGATTACGTTGATAGGATAGTCTCGAACAGAGTTCATCCAGTTTATTCCCCAATGATTGCACATTCGCCAATAGATGGAGGGTAGAGGCAGTTTATCCACTCTCCGACGTAGTCTCGTCAGGTATACCGCACGCCGGCCTCTATAGCGCCGTCTCCTCCTTTTTCAAGTGTCGTGGATTTGGGCCTGGTCCGGGATAATCAACATGTCTTTTGCCTCCAACTCATTGAAGTAGATGTCCTCGTCCAAAGCGAGGTTAGTGATGACTGCTCTGATGTCCAGATGGTTTTTTTAGGAAATTATGAAGGAAACATTATGTAAAACATTTTAAGATCGGCGCAAAACCCCCCACAAAATAGCACAATTGGGTCAGGAGCCCGCAAAATGGCCGCTATTCCCTCCAGCACCATTCCACTTTGAGTCAATGTCAGCCCAAATGATTAGCAGAGATTGTTTTCCTCCTCAGTCAAAGATTTGCCCACACTTTCTCTCAGATGAAAAGTTACACAATATGCAGTATATCGTTATATGCTATTGTTATATTATCCCAACCCACATGATTAGCCTCTTCTGTCTTCTAATGGTGGTCCGTGGTGAACATGGTGTAATGATGAACACATATCAGAGAACAGAACAGAGCAAGGAGAAGCGGTGTTGTACAGCGTTGTGCAGAGGGATGTGCAGCTGCTCGTGGGCTGCTGTCAGGACGACTCATGTCCCACTATGACGGATTAGGATCACTGTATCCTCCAGCCCCTGGCCTGGCGTTCAACTCTCCTTTCTCCTTTTTCTGCTCCCCCTCCTTCTCAACTGTCCTCCTTCTCAACCGTCCTCCTTCTACTTCTCTTCTCTTTTGTTTCATAATGTGTCATAATGTGTCATAATGTTTCAATGTTTCAGAATGTTTCCTTTATGAACTTTACATTTACGTCATTTAGCAGACGCTCTTATCCAGAGCGACTTACAGTTAGTGAATACATATTTTTTTATACTGGCCCTCCGTGGGAATCGAAACCCACAACCCTGGCGTTGCAAACACCATGCTCTATCAACTGAGCTACATCCCTGCCGGCCATTCCCTCCCCTACCCTGGACGACGCCCATGAGTCTCCCGGTCGCGGCCGGCTGCGACAGAGCCTGGATTCGAACCAGGATCTCTAGTGGCACAGTTAGCACTGCGATGCATTGCCTTAGACCACTGCGCCACTCAGGAGTAGTAACTTTCTGTCTGCATATGCATTTGATATTTTATCTAAATATGACATCCTCCACAGTGAAGTCGAAACTATTACAAACATTAACTTTGCAATTTCCATTAATTAAGAAAAGCTAATCTTACCATGACAATTTCATTCAGCTGTCGAATATATAATGTGTGAATAGTCATCTTTATCCACACTCAGAGCAGCACTTATGAAATAAATTACTTTACTAAATAAATGACTTAACAGAATTCTCTATTTTTCCATTAAGTTAAACGATTGACTGACTGTGTCTGTGGCTGAGACAGAGCACATAAAATAAGCTCATTCATTCAATTTGGCTTCATTTAAAAGTAACATAGCGGTTTACCTCCTGCAGCTACAGTGGGGGAAAAAAGTATTTAGTCAGCCACCAATTGTGCAAGTTCTCCCACTTAAAAAGATGAGAGAGGCCTGTAATTTTCATCATAGGTACATGTCAACTATGACAGACAAAATGAGATTTTTTTTTTGCTGGGCAACACAGACTTTCAACTCCCTCCAAAGATTTTCTATGGGGTTGAGATCTGGAGACTGGCTAGGCCACTCCAGGACCTTGACATGCTTCTTACGAAGCCACTCCTTCGTTGCCCAGGCGGTGTGTTTGGGATCATTGTCATGCTGAAAGACCCAGCCACGTTTCATCTTCAATGCCCTTGCTGATGGAAGGAGGTTTTCACTCAAAATCTCACGATACATGGCCCCATTCATTCTTTCCTTTACACGGATCAGTCGTCCTGGTCCCTTTGCAGAAAAACAGCCCCAAAGCATGATGTTTCCCCCCCTTGCTTTACAGTAGGTATGGTGTTCTTTGGATGCAACTCAGCATTTTTTGTCCTCCAAACACGACGAGTTGAGTTTTTACCAAAAAGTTATATTTTGGTTTCATCTGACCATATGACATTCTCCCAATCCTCTTCTGGATCATCCAAATGCACTCTAGCAAACTTCAGACAGGCCTGGACATGTACTGGCTTAAGCAGGGGGACACGTCTTTGCACTGCAGGATTTGAGTCCCTGGCGGCGTAGTGTGTTACTGATGGTAGGCTTTGTTACTTTGGTCCCAGCTCTCTGCAGTCATTCACTAGGTCCCCCCATGTGGTTTTTGTGATCATTTTGACCCCACGGGGTGAGATCTTGCGTGGAGCCCCAGATCGAGGGAGATTATCAGTGGTCTTGTATGTCTTCCATTTCCTAATAATTGCTCCCACAGTTGATTTCTTCAAACCAAGCTGCTTACCTATTGCAGATTCAGTCTTCCCAGCCTGGTGCAGGTCTACAATTTTGTTTCTGGTGTCCTTTGACAGCTCTTTGGTCTTGGCCATTGTGGAGTTTGGAGTGTGACTGTTTGAGGTTGTGGACAGGTGTCTTTTATACTGATAACAAGTTCAAACAGGTGCCATTAATACAGGTAACGAGTGGAGGACAGAGGAGCCTCTTAAAGAAGAAGTTACAGGTCTGTGAGAGCCAGAAATCTTGCTTGTTTGTAGGTGACCAAATACTTATTTTCCACCATAATTTGCAAATAAATTCATAAAAAATCCTACAATGTGATTTTCTGGAAAAAAAGTATTTGGTCACCTAAAAAAATAGTTGATGTGTACCTATGATGAAAATTACAGGCCTCTCTCATCTTTTTAAGTGGGAGAACTTGCACAATTGGTGGCTGACTAAATACTTTTTTCCCCCACTGTATTCACATTTATTTTATTTGCATGAATTGACATAATTGGAAACATAATGAAATTACATTGCGATAAAACTCTCAGGATCCTCAGTGTTGTGTTTATCATTCAAGGACTTTGGAGAAGTGTGATTATGTTAGGTCTTTTTGGAGATTGCAGATACTTTTTTTCCACAAAGGTTATTTTTATGACATCTTTGCTGCTTTTTTCCACCATAGGTTGGTTATATACTGTAGCTATATAGCCAGTCAGCTTTGCTGAGCTGTGCCCCTGGGATTGAGGATTTGTCCCTTTGCTCTGAAAAATCCTGTAGATGTAGAACTATGTCCAGTATAGAAAGTGGTAGGTACTCAAGGAGAATGTCAAGGACAACCTGTATATCAGACATTTTAAATGAAAGATTTACAAGACTTTTGAAACTTACTATACATTTTCTTCTGGTCGTCAAATCATTGAGCCACTTGTTTATCGTCACTGTAAAAGTTTGAAGTGGATTATTTTGATCCAGAGTCTTGCTAACATAGTATATCTATTGTGAAGTCCAATGCGGACAGCTGACATATTTGTTTCGGCATGACACCTGAGGTGATGATGATGATGTTGCCTTTGCCTGTGTGATCCCTCCCTAACCAGAAATAGCGTCAAAAATGTATAATAACACTTCAGTTGACCTGATACCATAGCCTGCTTATCTCAGAATAAAACTTGACAACTGTCTTGACATTCTGTCAGTTACTGGTAGCTAGAACCTTCCATTCACCCTGCTAGAGGTACCTACCACGGACAGGACATAGGACTCAATAATAACTTGGTCTGACAACACTCCTCCTCCAGGTTTCCTTCCGTTTCTCTCTCTCTCTCTCCCTGCTACACATCGTACTCCTTTCATTCAATGCAAATGTATTTCACTTGATAATACCTGTCTTGACCCTGCGAGATCTACCTACCTACCAACAGTTGAAGTCGGAAGTTTACATACACTTAGGTTGGAGTCATTAAAACTCGTTTTTCAACCACTCCACAAATTTCTTGTTAACAAATTACAGTTTTGACATGTCGGTTCGGACATCTACTTTGTGCATGACACAAGTAATTTTTCCAACAATTGTTTACAAACAGATTATTTCACTTATAATTCACTGTATCACAATTCCAGTGGGTCAGAAGTTTACATACACTAAGTTGAATGTGCCTTTTAAACAGCTTGGAAAATTCCAGAAAATGATGTCATGGCTTTAGAAGCTTCTGATAGGCTAATTGACATCATTTGAGTCAATTGGAGGTGTACCTGTGGATGTATTTTAAGGCCTACCTTCAAACTCAGTGCCTCTTTGTTTGACATCATGGGAAAATCAAAAGAAATCAGCCAAGACCTCAGAAATTTTTTTTGTAGACCTCCACAAGTCTGGTTCATCCTTGGGAGCAATTTCCAAATGCCTGAAGGTACCACGTTCATCTGTACAAACAATAGTACGCAAGTATAAACACAATGGGACCACGCAGCCGTCATACCGCTCAGGAAGGAGACACGTTCTGTCTCCTGGAGATGAACGTACTTTGGTGCGAAAAGTGAAAATCATCCGTTCCCAGAGCAACAGCAAAGGACCTTGTGAAGATGCTGGAGGAAACAGGTACAAAAATATCTATATCCACAGTAAAACGAGTCCTATATCGACATAACCTGAGGAAGCAAGGAAGAAGCCAGTGCTCCAAAACCGCCATAAAAAGCCAGACTACGGTTTGCAACTGCACATGGGGACAAAGATCTTACTTTTTGGAGAAATGTCCTCTGGTCTGCTGAAAGAAAAATAGAACTGTTTGGCCATAATGACCATCGTTATGTTTGGAGGGAAAAGGGGGTAACTTGCATGCCGAAGAACACCATCCCAACCATGAAGCACGGGGGTGGCAGCATCATGCTGGGGGGGTGCTTTACTGCAGGAGGGACTGGTGCACTTCACAAAATAGATGGCATCATATATTGAAGCAACATCTCAAGACATCAGTCAGGAAGTTAAAGCTGGGTCGCAAATGGGTCTTCCAAATGAACAATGACCCCAAGCATACTTCCAAAGTTGTGGCAAAATGGCTTAAGGCTTAAGGACACAAAGCCAAGGTATTGGAGTGGCCATCACAAAGCCCTGACCTCAATCCTATAGAACATTTGTGGGCAGAACTGAAAAAGCGTATGTGAGCAAGGAGGCCTACAAACCTGACTCAGTTACACCAGCTCTGTCAGGAGTAATGGGCCAAAATTCACCCAACTTATTGTGGGAAGCTTGTGGAAGGCTACCCAAAATGTTTGACCCAAGTTAAACAATTTAAAGGCAATGCTAGGCCTCCTTGCTCGCACACGCTTTTTCAGTTCTGCCCACAAATGTTCTATAGGATTGAGGTCAGGGCTTTGTGATGGCCACTCCAATACCTTGACTTTGTTGTCCATTTTGCCACAACTTTGGAAGTATGCTTGGGGTCATTGTCCATTTGGAAGACCCATTTGCGACCAAGCTTTAACTTCCTGACTGATGTCTTGAGATGTTGCTTCAATATATCCACATAATTTTCCTTCCTCATGATGCCATCTATTTTGTGAAGTGCACCAGTTCCTCCTGCAGCAAAGCACCCCCACAGCATGATGCTGCCACCCCCGTGCTTCACATTTACATTACATTTACATTTTAGTCATTTAGCAGACGCTCTTATCCAGAGCGACTTACAGTTAGTGAGTGCATACATTTTCATACTGGCCCCCCCATGGGAATCAAACCCACAACCCTGGCGTTGCAAACGCCATGCTCTAGCAACTGAGCTACATCCCTGCCGGCCATTCCCTCCCCTACCCTGGACGACGCTGGGCCAATTGTGCGCCGCCCATGAGTCTCCCGGTCGCGGCCGGCTGCGACAGAGCCTGGATTCGAACCAGGATCTCTAGTGGCACAGTTAGCACTGCGATACAGTGCCTTAGACCACTGCGCCACTCAGGAGTACACGGTTGGGATGGTGTTCTTCGTCTTGCAAGCACCCCCTTTTTCCTCCAAACATAACGATGGTCATTATGGCCAAACATTTCTATCTTTGTTTCATCAGACCAGAGGACATTTCTCCAAAAAGTACGATCTTTGTCCCAATGTGCAGTTGTAAACCGTAGTCTCCTTCCTGAGCAGTATGATGGCTGCGTGGTCCCATGGTGTTTATACTTGCGTACTATTGTTTGTACAGATGAACGTGGTACCTTCAGGCATTTAGAAATTGCTCCCAAGGATGAACCAGACTTGTGGAGGTCTGCAATTTTTTTTTCTGAGGTCTTGGCTGATTTATTTTCCCATGATGTCAAGCAAAGAGGCACTGAGTTTGAAGGTAGGCCTTGAAATACCTCCACAGGTACACCTCCAATTGACTCAAATGATGTCAATTAGCCTATCAGAAGCTTCTAAAGCCATGAGATCATTTTCTGGAATTTTCCAAGCTGTTTAAAGACACAGTCAACTTAGTGTATGTAAACGTCTGACCCACTGAAATTGTGATACAATGAATTATAAGTGAAATAATCTGTCTGTAAACAATTGTTGGAAAAATTACTTGTGTCATGCACAAAGTAGATGTCCTAACCGACTTGCCCAAACTATAGTTTGTTAACAAGACATTTTCGGAGTGGTTGAAAAACAAGTTTTAATGACTCCAACCTAAGTGTATGTAAACTTCCGACTTCAACTGTACTTACCTACCTCAGATGACTCAACAATATCACAGTGTGACACACAGGATCTCTCTCTCTCTCTCTCTCTCTCTCTCTCTCTCTCTCTCTCTCTCTCTCTCTCTCTCTCTCTCTCTCTCTCTCTCTCTCTCTCTTTCACTCTATTCACATCGTACTCCTTTCATTCTATGCAAATGCATTTCACTTCATAAACCCTGTCTTGACCCTGTGAGTACTTACCTAGCTCAGATGACTCAACAATAACACAGTGTGACACACAGGATCTCTCTCTCTCTCTCTCTCTCTCTCTCTCGCTCTCTCTCTCTCTCACACACTCTACCTGCACATCTTACTCCTTTCATTTTAAACACTTCATCGTAGCCTATGTGTTTGAACCTATCCAGCACTAAGCCATCCATCTCCATCTCTCTCGATGTCTGTGGTGCGTGCGTGCGTGCATGTGCGTGTGTGTGTTTTTTCCTCCTTTTGCTGTTCTTTGCAGCCTGGTCAGTCAGTGCTTGGGGCCTGTTGTCATTGACTGTCAACCCCATCAGGTTGGATGTTAACTGGGGAAGACAAGCAGCCAGTTCCCCTGTCTCACCCAGCTGCCGAGGTAGTAAGAGGCTTCTCAGAGCCCTCATAGACTGGCTTCTGTACGGAGAAATAGAAACGTATTAGATTGAGAGCTTTTTTGATATGATGACTCTCTATTTGACCAATTAACAATCTTTATACTAACCTATAGACTACAGAGAAATAAAAATACATTGCACTGAAATACTTCTGATTAGACTTTATTTGAACGATTAACAGGAGTACATTTTTAGGTGTTCAAGCAGGAAAACTGGTGAAACCTTATTGTATTTGTGGGTGTTCATTATTATTATTATTATTATACCAATTCCTCCAATTTGGTGGAAAAATTCTAATTCCGTGAGATAATAATGCCTAGAAGGATGCAAAGTTTCATGATGGTAAAGGGCCATGGGCCACACCCTCTCATGCAATGCCAATTGGCCACAAGGTAGCGATATAGCAAGCATTTGAAAAAATGCAAACTTTGAAAGCTCAGACCCTCACACCGTATAACCTAGAATCTTGAAATGTTGTACATGGGTACCTCTCCTCCAAGGAGCCTGAAGATCTCATAAGGTCCATCAGGATTTATTTTCCGCCATTTCGATTTTTGTGAAAAACACTTAAATTACATCTCCAGAACCACTGGGCCGATCTAGATTAAATGTTATATATGGCGTCTATGGACCAAGGTCTCTCAACGCAATATTTTCCAGGATAGTATGTCAAACAACATGGCTGCTACTGACCAATAAACGTTCACGTGGGCGTGGTCTGGCACATAAATGCATATAAATCAGTCAAGGATATTCGTATTGTAATGAAATGTGGTAAACATGTTGCAAACACTGTGGTGCTATATAACAGGCAAGATGTTTAAAGTAGTCAACTTCATTGAAAATTATCCAAAATATTTCAAAAGCATTTTGCATGGTCTGTTTTGATGTTGACAAGCGTGGTCAGGAGTACAGAAGTAGCTCATCCTAGGGCGATGTGGGCCATTTGTCCTGATGGTGGCGCTATGGGGCCAAAGCTTTGAACCTGCTTGCAGCTATATTGATCTTTATAACGGCATAGCCAAGGCCTACACAATGGTGCGTAGAACTGAAAGGCTAGTGATATCTGGGGTCCTTGGGACATCCCTAACCTAAACCCTAACCCTAACCTTAACCTGCTAAGTGGCATATTATTATTATTATTATTATTATTATTATTATTATTATTATTATTATTATTATTATTAACCCCTACACTTAGCCCGTACACTTAGCCTAACAATAACCCTTACCTAACCCTAACCTTAACCCATTACCTTAACCGTTTTAAATTTCAATTTCAATGGGTGGACGTCAGAGTTATGTCGTCCCAAGGATCCCGTTTAGACTTTGCCATAGCTGAAATCGACCTGTAAGACAGATGCACTGTAACAGGATAGATCAGAGGAAGCAGCTCTTGCACAACCTCCTCCTCAGTTCATTAGTTATCTAATGAGTTTGTCTGTCAATGTGTTTTCACGCCTCATCCTCCTCCTTCCTCTCACCTGGGGCAGTGCGTTACATTTTGCACATCTTTGATGTCACAAAGCAGATGATCATCTGATTGATTGGTGGACTTGTTGGCTCCAGTAAGGTGCACCACTTGGACAAATCAGAATGCTTGCAGGAAACGAACGGACAGCCAGGCAGGAATGAATTACGCAGCACTGCTGCCAAGCCAACTTGTCAGGACCGTGCCAATCGAACCAAACCACAGGCGGTATAATCATCTTGTCCAGCCAGTTTTAATACAGCTGAGAAGTCCTCTCTCCTCTTCACTATCCAGCTCTCCCAGCCCCTTGTACTGAGCCAGGTTTTATAATAGAGCAGATTTAGAATTGGCTTGGATTTGGATTTATCTCTCAAAGAATGTACTATAGTAGCCTTCATCTTCACCGATCATACAATGCCCTGAACCCTGTGGTTAGCCTTGACTGTGTGCTAGATGTCCTCCTCTCCTGCCTGCCTGAATATCCCCCTGCCGTTCTGCCAGACCTGGTTCAAATACTACTTTAAATCATTTCAGATACTGTATCTGTGCTTGATGTAGCTTACCTGTTGCAATAGAACCAATAGAAAAGTCTTAAAAGTACAAACTGCGCCCAACTGGCCCTCCAAGCAGACGCTCAAAAGTATTTGAAAGATTTCGAATAGTATTTAAACCCAGGTCTGCCTGCCTGCCTATCCTACTTGCCTCTGCTTCAGAGTGGGCTCATCACCCTCCACACACTCCACACCAAGTAAGTGGAATGGATTCTGTGCCTCTAGGATTAGTCTCTGAAATATCTACAACAATGCCTGCAGGAAACTGTGATATCTACAACAATGCCTGCAGAAAGAAGCTCCTGCTTATATTCCTGAGGTTATTCTTTCCTATGAGCTAGAAGTGGAGGGAAACTTGTGTTCACAAATTGTTGGTGTCCCAAATGGCACCCTATACCCTATATATTGATATACAAGGAATAGGGTATAATGATATACAGGGAATAGGGTATAGTGATATACAGGGAATAGGGTATAGTGGTATATAGGGAATAGGGTATAATGATATACAGGGTATAGTGGTATACAGGGAATAGGGTATAGTGATATACAGGGTATAGAGTATAGTGATATACAGGGAATAGGGTATAGTGGTATATAGGGAATAGGGTATAGTGATATACAGGGTATAGTGGTATACAGGGAATAGGGTATAGTGATATACAGGGTATAGAGTATAGTGATATACAGGGAATAGGGTATAGTGATATACAGGGAATAGGGTATAGTGATATACAGGGTATAGGGTATAGTGTATAGTGATATACAGGGAAGAGGGTATAGTGATATACAGGGAATAGGGTATAGTGATATACAGTATAGGGAATAGGGTATAGTAATATACAGGGAATAGGGTATAGTAATATACAGGGTATAGGGTATAGTGATATACAGGGAATAGGGTATAGTGATATACAGTATAGGGAATAGGGTATAGTGATATACAGGGAATAGGGTATAGTGATATACAGTATAGGGAATAGGGTATAGTGATATACAGGGAATAGGGTATAGTGATATACAGGGAATAGGGTATAGTGATATACAGGGAATAGGGTATAGTGATATACAGTATAGGGAATAGGGTATAGTGATATACAGGGAATAGGGTATAAGGTATAGTGATATACAGGGAATAGGATATAGTGATATACAGTATAGGGAATAGGGTATAGGGTATAGTAATATACAGGGAATAGGGTATAGTAATATACAGGGAATAGGGTATAGTGATATACAGGGAATAGGGTATAGTGATATACAGTATAGGGAATAGGGTATAGTAATATACAGGGAATAGGGTATAGTGATATACAGGGAATAGGGTATAGTGATATACAGTATAGGGAATAGGGTATAGTAATATACAGGGAATAGGGTATAGTGTATAGTGATATACAGGGAATAGGGTATAGTGATATACAGTATAGGGAATAGGGTATAGTAATATACAGGGAATAGGGTATAGTGTATAGTGATATACAGGGAATAGGGTATAGTGATATACAGGGAATAGGGTATAGTGATATACAGTATAGGGAATAGGGTATAGTAATATACAGGGAATAGGGTATAGTGTATAGTGATATACAGGGAATATGGTATAGTGATATACAGTATAGGGAATAGGGTATAGGGTATAGTGATATACAGGGAATAGGGTATAGTTATATACAGGGAATAGGGTATAGTAATATACAGGGAATAGGGTATAGTGATATACAGGAATAGGGTATAGTGTATAATGATATACAGGGAATAGGGTATAGTGATATACAGTATAGGGAATAGGGTATAGGGTATAGTGATATACAGGGAATAGGGTATAGTAATATACAGGGAATAGGGTATAGTGATATACAGGGAATAGGGTATAGGGTATAGTGATATACAGGGAATAGGGTATAGTGATATACAGGGAATATGGTATAGTGATATACAGTATAGGGAATAGGGTATAGTAATATACAGGGAATAGGGTATAGTGATATACAGGGAATAGGGTATAGGGTATAGTGATATACAGGGAATAGGGTATAGTGATATACAGGGAATAGGGTATAGCAATATACAGGGAATAGGGTATAGGGTATAGTGATATACAGGGAATAGGGTATAGTGATATACAGGGAATAGGGTATAGTGATATACAGGGAATAGGGTATAGCAATATACAGGGAATAGGGTATAGGGTATAGTGATATACAGGGAATAGGGTATAGTGATATACAGGGAATAGGGTATAGTGATATACAGGAATAGGGTATAGTGATATACAGGGAATAGGGTATAGTGATATACAGGGAATAGGGTATAGTGATATACAGTATAGGGAATAGGGTATAGTGATATACAGGGAATAGGGTATAGGGTATAGTGATATACAGGGAATAGGGTATAGTGATATACAGGGAATAGGGTATAGTGATATATAGGGTATAGGGTATAGTGGTATACAGGGAATAGGGCATAGAAATTATGATAATAATGATTTTATTCAATATGTAGGTTATACCAGACAGCACATAACACATTACGATACATGCATGAATAGCCTTCAAATGAGTATTACATACAAAAAAGTCATGCAAAAACAGACCTCTTCTCCTCATCAGACAAATCTGATTAAAGTTCAACTCTACATGCACGATCATTATAAATGAGTATTAAAAAAACACCTCAGAATGTTAGGGAGAATATAGGATGAACCACAATAATTGTTTGCTAAAATAATAATTGCTTGACAAAAATGTAATGTAATACAATGGCAATCCGGGTTATAGGTAACAATCCTTCACATGAACTGCCGACATTATTACGCATATTAATTGATAATGATGGAAATTAAGATATGCAAGATACTTTTTGGAGAAATGTCCTCTGGTCTGATGAAACAAAAATATAAATCTTTGGCCATAATGACCATCGTTATGTTTGGAGGAAAAAGGGGGTAGCTTGCAAGCCGAAGAACACCATCCCAACCGTGAAGCACGTGGGTGGCAGCATCATGCTGTGGGGGTGCTTTGCTGCAGGAGGGACTGGTGCACTTCACAAAATAGATGGCATCATGAGGAAGGAAAATTATGTGGATATATTGAAGCAACATCTCAAGACATCAGTCAGGAAGTTAAAGCTTGGTCGCAAATGGTCTTCCAAATGGGCAATGACCCCAAGCATACTTCCAAAGTTGTGGCAAAAAGGCTTAAGGACAACAAAGTCAAGGTATTGGAGTGGCCATCACAAAGCCCTGACCTCAACCCTATAGAACATTTGTGGGCAGAACTGAAAAAGCGTGCGCGAGCATGAAGGCCTACAAACCTGACTCAGTTACACCAGCTCTGTCAGGAGGAATGGGCCACAATTCACACAACTTATTGTGGGAAGCTTGTGGAAGGCTACCCGAAACTTTTGACCCAAGTTAAACAATTTAAAGGCAATGCTACCAAATACTAATTGAGTGTATGTAAACTTCTGACCCACTGGGAATGTGATGAAAGAAATAAAAGCTGAAATAAATCATTCTCTCTACTATTATTCTGACATTTCACATTCTTAAAATAAAATGGTGATCCTAACTGACCTAAAACAGGGAATTTTTACTAGGATTAAATGTCAGGAATTGTGAAAAACTGAGTTTAAATGTATTTGGCTAAGGTGTATGTAAACTTCCGACATCAACTTGTATATATGTATGTATATGTATGTATGTGTATATGTAAGTATATGTAAGTATATATATATATATTTGCGGAAGATAAATATGGGGGATTGGAAGGGATGCAGACAATTACATTGATAGAAGTTACAATCTATCTGCAATTTTAAAGCTGATCTACCCCGTAAAAAAATACTCAACCTCATGCATCCATACTGTAGATGACAGCTCGGATTAAAGTTGAAATCTCCATACATGCGTGGATGCATAACAATAATTTATACACATGGCTGATTTTCTGGACACATATTTCGCCAACTCCTTGACCAAATACCGCTGGAAAATCTCTGATGGATGTGCTTTTAAATCCAGGAATAGTCTTAGTCTGGGCCGGGGAAGTGGCACTCAATCATCTTTCAACTCACGTTTGTGTATTTAGGCAGAAACTCTTATGGTAACAGCTTGTCAATGGGAATCTCTGCAGACGACTGTAGTGAGAGTCTATGGCTAGACAGTCGGAGCCTGTTGCACTAAAAGGCCCATGAATTTTTGAAGAGATCAGAGTGGTTACAGTAGGCTAGACCTCATAACCCCAGACTGGTTTATATTTGAAGTATATCGCTGACTGAGATAGTACTCGAGAGGACCTTTTCACTTGTTCTGTTCTCCTTGTCTCACTGAACACACATGCACAAGCAGACGCACACACTCACACACACACACACACACACACACTCACACACATTGTGTCAGATACAATAAACATTACCCTCACGGTGGCATTCAAGTGGATTATGTCATGATTTTACTCTGCTCTTTTAACTCCTCTCCTGTCCAATAAGCTGCTCTGTTCGCCATTATCTGAGATATAATGTGAAATCAGTCAAGAATTGCAGGGAGCGCAGAGTGGTGCGGTATTATAATGTGAATCGTGGCATATAGCCTAGCCATCTTTCTCTATCTCTGTGGCTTCGTCCCAAATGGCACCCTGTTCTCTAAATAGTGTACTACCCCATGGCCCTGGTCAAAAGTAGTGCACTATATGGGGAATAGGGTGTTATTTGGAATGCATCCTTTAACTCTGGTCTAATTTAAATGATTTTCAACAGGAAACTCATCCTGGCGTTTTGGCATTCTGCAGACTGGACGTGTGTGTGTGTGTGTGTGTGCCTGTGTGTGTGTGCCTGTGTTTGTGTGTGTGTGTGCCTGTCCGTGCGTGTGTGTGTACGTGTGTGTGCGTGCGTGCGTGCGTGTTTGTGTGTGCGTGCGTGCGTGCGTGTGTGTGTGCGTGCGTGCGTGCGTGTGTGTGCGTGCGTGCGTGCGTGTGTGTCTGTGTCTGTATGCGGCGGCAGGTAGCCTAGCGGTTGGAGTGTTGGCCAGTTACCGAAAAGTCACTGGTTCGAATCCCAAACCCAACAAAGTGAAAAATCTGTCAATGTGCCCTTGAGCAAAGCACTTAACTCTAATTGCTTCTGTACGTTATTCCGGATAAGAGTGTGTGTCTTTTTTTTTATTTTTTTTATTTTTTTTAAAATAATTTTTAATTTTTATTTTATTTATTTATTTATTTATTTATTTTTTTTTTTAAGTAATTTTTTTATTTCAAACAACCGGATGAGGATGCTTCAACAGAGCTATTATTGTTACTCATAACCATTATTGCTTTTTGCTGTTATTACTACTGATATCACAACCAGCTACGTAGTCATTAGTGGCATATTATGATTGTTATGTCAAATGAAACCAGTGACACTCAACACATTGGCACACAACCATCAAAATAATAACAAAAACATATAAAAAACAATTCAAGTGTCCAAATCGCTAACCACTAGGGGTATCCCCGGAAATAAAGAGCCAAAAAAATATATAATACTCTTATTATCGTCATTAATACACCATAATCTCCAAAACAATAAATGGAAGAAAAAAAAGGAAGTAAGTTGAAATTCAGTTCATGTTAGGGGGCAGTGAAAACCAAGAAGAAAGAAGCGCTTGTAGTTTTCATTGGAGCGGTGATGGCAAATAGTGGGTGAAGAAGAAGAGTTCATCTTGGAAGAAGCAGGATTTTCAAAACTAAGGCGGACAATTTGAAAGAGAAAAAGCAGTTGTGGGTTGAAGGGAGTAAAGGACCGGTGTGTGTGTGTGCGTCTAGATTGCGCAGTTTAAGCTAATTTTTCCAGTCAGTTTTTAGTATCATCAAACAAACACAAAATAAATTCCACACCGTCTCTTCCTCTTCTTGTCTAACTTATTTTGTTTGTACTGTAACTTTAAGGCAATAGAGGTTTCAAAACCTTGTCTCTTCCCTATATTGCTCTGTCGTTCTCCTTTTAAGAAGGACTATACTGGTTAGGAAGAGAATTGATCAGCTTGTTACAAGAAACATAGATATACATTCTATTATATATTAGGATGTATTTCTATGTCTCTGTTTGTTACCCATCCACCCAACATCGCCCCTCCCCACCTCTATTGCTGAAGGCACTATTAAACGAATGTCTCACTTGTCCTCTTGCTCCCTCCCCCTACACCCCTTCCAGCTTTCTGTCTGTTCCCCATGTCCGCCTGTCTCTTTTTTTCCTGTTATGTCTTTCCCCTGGTTCTTTGGCCCCATTTAAAATGTTTTATAAGAGTGCGCAGCGTTTCTTGGGCTTGGTCTCTGGCGGCTCCAGCGCAGCTTGGATGGCCTCGTCAAACACGTTCTTCAGACCTCGCTGGGTGAGGGCGGAGCACTCCACGTATTTGACTGCCCGGAGGTCCCGGGCCAGCTTGTCTCCACTCTCAGGGGCCAGGGGCCGCTGCTTGTTCTTAGCCAGCTTCTCCACCGTGTTGCTGTCGTCCCTCAGGTCCATCTGGGTGCCCACCAGCAGGAAGGGTGTACGCGGACAGTGGTGGGAGATCTCTGGGACCCACTTCTCACGGACGTTCTCAAAGGAGGAGGGCGATATGACAGAGAAACACACAAGGAAGACATCTGTCTGGGGGTAACTGAGCGGTCGCAGTCGGTCATAGTCCTCCTGACCTGCTGTATCGAACAGCCCCAGAGTGTAGGGCTCCCCTCCGATCATCACTGTCACCGCATAGTTATCAAACACCGTGGGGACGTATTCCGAGGGGAACTTATTGGTTGTGTAGGAGATCAACAGGCAGGTCTTTCCCACTGCACCGTCACCCACCACCACACACTTTATGGTCTGCATCTTATCAATCCACCACAGGCGTTGTCACATAAGAGTGTGTGTCAGTTTAGTTTGAGATAACAAACAACTTAACATGTAGCTGTAGGTTTTATTTAACTTCATTCACAAAATGCAGCTCATACTTTACATTGGTGTTTCATGAAAGAGGACAAGAGTTTCAGAAGTCCCTTACACATTCATTACCTATAACACATCTCTGCACTTAGCAAAATAGTGCTATCTGCACTGATATTATAATGATCAGTTAATCTGGCTATTCTCTCATTGATTTCATTGACTTATTTCAGCAATTTGATTTTGGGTTTTCAGTACAGTTGTATAATGTTGGTGGGGCATATTATTCTGTTTTAATGTTACTCCTGAATCACTATGATAAATATAATTGTTTTTCTTGAGTGTTTGTTTTTTTAACAGAGATGAACATTTCTTTGAAGTGTATAGTATAGAAGTAGGCCTACAGGTGAAAGCCGTCATTGATACAGACATAGTGGCGTCACAGGAAAATCGTAAACGCTGGGAAGCAAGAGGTTGTGAGTTCAAATCCCAGGAGAGGACATGTTAAAATAATACATACTGTATCAACACACATGCACAATGTAATGTGTGTCAAATATTTAAGTTGAAAACACTATGTTAAAAGCACTGTTTGTCTGCGTGTCCCTAGCATTGCCAAAAGCTGTGAATGGATCAGTGGTTCACAAATCAGAGGCTTGATGGACCATGTGCTCCAGGTAGAACGGTTTATTAAAAAAAAAATGGGGGGGGGGGGGGGGGGTATTTATTTATTTACACCATCAGGTGACGTCCCCCCGGGACCAACCGGGAACTAGACAAAAACCTCCAGGGGACCAAGACACAACGTCCAAAGAACATCCTAAAAACATCCTTGTGGACGTCAACGGGACCAACCGGGAACTAGACAAAAACCTCCAGTGGACCAAGACACAACATCCTGATGACTTTAGGCGACCATTTCGCGACGTCTCCGGGGACGTCCTAACGACTCATTATTGTTAGCAGGGTAGGCAACTCAGCTCAGTGTATGTGTGTCTTTCAGAGTTTCTGAGGATCAGTAGTTGGTGGAAGATATGGGGGTGATGAGGTCCTCAATGTCTTTGTTGGTGCATGCAGCCGTGCTTGGTTGTTCCATACAACAAAACAATGTGTCCAATTGACTTTTCTGGGCTCACTGTGTGGGACATCATGTGTTGTGCTGGGTGAACTTTGTGGCAAGATCATTGATGTCTGCAGTAAGGGCAGCCTTCTCAGTGGCATTGCACCCATGCCAGTTTAAAGCGTGGATCCAAGACTGAGGCAATCTGGTATCGCTTCTTCTGCTCGTAAACAGTCGGGTGTTTGTCAACTGCTTCTTCCAGGTTTTTGACAAGCTTTCCATTGTAACCTGGTAGAGCAATTGGTGAGATATTTAGTCAGTCATCTGATACGTAGAATGATGTAGCATCCTTGCACACAACAACAATAACAAGCTTCCTGAATCAATCACTGACTGTGTATTCCTGGAGTGCATCTCAATAGTCTGTATTGGCTTCCTCTCCTTGTCTCTTTACTGTCCTTGCATCCATAGCTCTGTCTATGAATTTGAGAGTGGTAACATTTCACCAGCCCCATCACTTAGGGGTTTACCTTACTCCCCTTTTGAAGTCACTTTGAGTAATTCATTGATACAACATTTACTTAGAACATCTATTCATAGAATTGTATGTAAAAATGTGCTAAACGTTTAGAGCAGATTATTTGAGGGTATTTGAAAGATGTTTGGTGAAAATATATTTGAAAAGGGTTTCAAATAGTGTTCCAAGAAAAGTATTTGGTAGACTATTTGTTTAAAAAAATAAAAAAGCCATTCAAATTAAAAGTAATTGTTTTGGGCTGTGTATTTGAACATATGGAAACAACTCAAATATACTGTGAAAAGTACTTTTTAATAAGAGATACTCCAACACAAATGTATTTGAACATTGGTTCCCCCCCCTATGGGTTGGCAGGTTTGTTTTAGACCGTAGATGTTGTTGTAATGTTTGAGTCACTCAAATATCACATGAATACACATTAGACATGGCAGAATGTATAGAATTGCAAGACAATTACCTTTAAAACTGCAAAATGTTCTCTGTACCACATGACAAAATGTGTAGAATTGCAGGAAATAAGCTTTAAACCTGCACACTGTGCAGGAACTTCTCCAATGCTGGAAGGGGAACCTGAGGGAAAAGGTTTGGGAACCCCTGGACTACGGCATTATCCAGCCTGTCCTCTGGAGATGTTGTTAACTTTAATCTTTCAATGAATCAGCCTGAAGATAAAGACCTGGGCTAACTTATTTCTCTCTCTTATCCGTGAACCCTGGGTTTGAAGATACGGGTTGACACTGTGGATGATTACAGTAGAGATGATTTTTTAGAATCGGAACATAATGTAACGTTAGCATTAGAATCCCTGTACGTTCCGGAACACTAATTAAGGCTGACAAGGAAATATGCTTCCGCCTCTAACTGATTTTCCACAGTATTGCATTTTTGCTGATGTTTCATAAGTTCACCAAGAAACTCCGCTCTTGAATGAGGGCTTAATTTACTGTCAAAAAGGGGTTTTCCCTCAATGATGTATCTTTAGCCCTGAACTGATAGAAAAAGGCAATTTAGCTACTGATCAGTGAGTCCCACCCTTTGTGAGAGAGGAGGAATAGCCTCTCAGCGTATGAAGACATCTCCAAATGAGATGCGTGGTGGTGTATAGAGATTAATGGCACCTCTGAACCATTTCATTGCCTTAGCCCAAAATAATCTCCAGTCAGAGAGAGAGAGAGAGAGAGAGAGAGAGAGAGAGAGAGAGAGAGAGAGAGAGAGAGAGAGAGAGAGAGAGAGAGAGAGAGAGACAGAGACAGAGAGGGGTCTAATCTCTTCTAGCTATATGGTTTCCTTCCTGAATGGTGAGTCTGCACTGTGACTGACTTCTACACTTCAGTGCCCACAGAGTCACAGAGGAGAGAGAAGCCTGCTATCAATAGGTACTGCTGTGTACTGTGCAGGGCTGGTGGTAGGATGGGTGACAGACAGAGTAGAGGTCTGTTATCTATTAGGTTCTACTGTGTACTGTGCAGGGCTGATGGTAAGATGGGTGACAGACAGAGTAGAGGTCTGTTATCTATTAGGTTCTACTGTGTACTGTGCAGGGCTGATGGTAGGATGGGTGACAGACAGAGTAGAGGTCTGTTATCTATTAGGTTCTACTGTGTACTGTGCAGGGCTGATGGTAAGATGGGTGACAGTGCATCATCTATAGTTTGGAAGGGGACTTACAAGAGCAACACGTATATTTTTTTGATTCAATAAGTATCTGTTGGTATTGTCTTGCTAGGGCAATATAATTGTAGTGCTTTCTTTTACCTAGTAGCCTAGTTAATCATTGCTGTTTGAACTGTCTGATTGCTCAGTACTTGTGACTGTTGTTGTGGATTCGTTTCAGGCCTATTTGTCTAACAGTCTTGTTAAGTTGTGGGCGTGTTGTATTGTAGGGAGTGTTTTCTTCACCTGGTCAGTGCTAGACATTTAGTGCTAGTACTTCAGTCTCCCCTGTTTGTTTTTTCAGCGGCAGCTGTAAGCCGCAGCATTGTCAAGCAGCAGTGTTGTCACCAAAACGAAGATGTTCTGCCGAGTTATTTGAGGAAGAAAGAGAGGAAGGCTCTCTCACCTGAGTATCTTACCAAGTTATTTTCTGGTGATCTCATTTTGCTCTTTTGTAGCTTTGGCAACTATGTGTGTGTTTCCCATCCCAGTTCGCTCCTCTCCCTGTAAGTTTTACAGATGCTCCCCACCCCATGGCTGCAACACTTCTGATTTAGTGTACCCTACGTGCACAACCCATGTGAAATTCGTAGTCTCTGGCAGCATTTGGAACTGCCAATCTGCGGTCAAAAGGCAGAGTTAATCTCAACCTATGTTGCCCTTCAGTCCCTAGACTTTTTGGCACTGATGTAGCCATGGATCACCCCAGAGAACACTGCTACACCAGCTGCTCTCTCGTCATCTTACTATGTGTTCTCTCAGAGTCCGAGAGCATCTGGTCATCATGGTGGTGGCACATGGGTACTCATTTCTCCTAAGTAGAGATTTTCTCTTCACCCCCTCTCTCACCTATCTATCTGCTCATTTGAATTCCATGCTGTCACTGTCACTTGTCCTATCAAGCTTAACATTATTGTCATCTATCGCCCACCAGGTGCCCTTGGAGAGTTCCTCAATGAGATTGACACCTTAATAAGCTAATTTCCCAATGATGGCTCACCACTCATCGTACTGGGCAACTTTAACCTCCCAAAGTCGGACTTCAATTAATTTCTTACCACCTCTTTCTTTCTTTATCCTCCTTTCCACTCCTTTCCTCTTTTGACCTCACCTTTCCCAGTCACCTCCCACTCACAAGGCAGGCAATACGCTTGACCACATTTTCACTAGAGGCTGTTTGCCTACTAATCTCACTGCAACCCCCCCTCCATGTCTGTGATCACTACTTTGTTTCCATTTCTCTCCATCTCTCCTCTCAACCCTACCCACTCAGCCCCCACCCAGATGGTCATGCGCCGCTGCAATCTTCGCTCTTCGCTCCCGCTACTCTCTCCTCTTCTATCATATTCTCTCGTCCTTCTGCTAAATCCTTCGCCCTCCTGTCTCCTGTCGCTGCCTCTTCGACCCTACTCTCCTCCCTTATCTGCATCCTTTGACTGTCACTGTCCCTTTTCCTCCCGGCTGGCCCGATCTTCCCTCCTCTGTGGCTGAGTGACTCACCGCGTGCTAACAGAACAGGGCTTCAGGCAGCTGAGTGGAAATGGAGGAAAACTAAACTTCTGGAGTACCTTTCATCCTTCCACGCCCTCCTCTCTACCTTCTCTTCCTCTGTATCCACTGCTAAAGCCACTTTCTATCACTCTAAATTTCAAGCTTCTTCCTCTAACCCTGGGAAACTATTATCCACTTTCTCCTCCCTCCTTAATCCTCCGCCTCTTCCCCCTCCATCCTCCCTCTCTGTGGATGACTTAATCATTTTGCACTTTTGCTCAGCCTACTTAATCCACTGGTCCCACTCACACAGAACTACCATACGCTTTGACCTCTTTCTCCCCTCTCTCTCCAGATGAAATCCTGTGACTAGTGATGTCCGGCCGCCCGACAACCTGCCCACTTGACCCCCATCCCCTCCTCCCTTCTTCAGACCATCTCTGGAGACCTTCTCCCATTCCTCACTCCCCTCATGAACTCATCCCTGACCACTGGCTGCGTCCCCTCTGACTTCAAGATGGCCAGAGTCGCTCCCCTCCTCAAAAAAACAACACTCTGCCACTCTTACATAAAAAACTACAGACCGGTATCCCTTCTTCCTTTTCTTTCCAAAACACTTGAGCGTGCTATCTCTGACCAAATCTCACGTTATCTCTCTCAGAACAATCTTCTTGACCCTAACCAGTCAGGCTTCTAGGCAGCTCACTCAAATGAGACCGCTCTCCTTTGTGTCACAGAGGCTCTTCTGTCTTCCAAAGCTGACTCTCTCTCCTCTGTTCTCATCCTCATAGATCTATCCGCTGCCTTCGACACCATGAACCATTAGATCCTCCTCTCCCCCCTCTCAGGATTGGGCATCTCTGCACACTCCTAGATTGCATCCTACCTAGCAGGTTGCTCCTATCAGGTGGAGTGGAGAGGATCTGTGTCTGCACCATGTACTCTCACTACTGGTGTCCCCCAGGGCTCGGTTCTAGGCCCTCTCCTCTTCTCTCTTTACACAAAGTCACTCGGCTCAGTCATATCCTCACATGGTCTCTCCTATCATTGCTATGAGGATAACACTCAACTACTCTTCTTCTTCCCACCTTCTGACACCCAGGTGGCGACACTCACCTCTACATGCCTGGCAGACATCTCAGCTTTGATGTCGGCCCTCCACCTCAAGCTCAACCGCAACAAAACGGAGCTGCTCTTCCTCCCGGGAAAGGCCTGCCCGCTCCAAGACCTCTCCATCACAGTTGTCATCTCCACAGTGTCCCCCTCCAGAGTGCAAATACCCTTTGTGTGACCCTGGACAACACCTTCTCGTTCTCTGCAAACATCAAAGCAATGACTCACTCCTGCAGATTCATGCTCTACAACATCCGTAAAGTACAACCTTTCCTCACATAGGAAGTGGCGCAGGTCCTAATCCAGGCACTTGTCATCTCCCGTCTAGATTACTGCAATTCTCTGTTGGCTGGGCTCCCCGCTTGTGCCATCAAATCCGTGCAACTTATCCAGAATGCCACAGCCCGCCTGGTGTTCAACCTTACTAAGTTCACCCATTTCACCCCACTCTTCTGCACACTCCACTGGCTTCCAGCCGAAAGACCCTGGTGCTTGCCAATGGTGCAGAACGGGGAACTGCACCTCCTTACCTTCAGGCTATCCTCAAACCCTACATCCCAACCCGAGCACTCCGTTCCACCACCTCTGGTTTCTTGCCCCTGCCACCCCTATGGGAGGGCAGCTCACACTCAGCCAAATTAAAGCTGTTCTCTGTCCTGACACCCCAGTGGTGGAACAAGCTTCCAACTAAAGTCAGGAAAACAGAGTCCCTGCCCATCTTTCGAAAACGTCTGAAACCCTACCTGTTCTCTCACCTAGCTATCTTAAGATGAATGTTGGAAGTCGTTCTGGATAAGAGCATCTGCTAAATTACTAAAATGTAAAATGTAAATATAGAATAGAGGTCTGTTATCTATTAGGTACTACTGTGTACTGTAGGTTGGTAGGATGAGTGACATCGCTGAGAGGCTCTGCAGAGACAGACAGTGATATAACGCACTAATTCCATATTAGCATACTATCGCACATGCATTCCAAGTACACTGTACAGCATTTATTGTATGTGAGGGGGCGATTACTTTTTCACACAGGGGCATTGGGTGTTGCATAACTTTCTTAATTACATATATAAAATATTTATCAATATGTTGTGTTATTTGTTCACTCAGGTTCCCTTTATCTAATATTAGGGTTTGGTTGAAGATCTGATAACATTCAGTGTCAGAAATATGAAAAAATAGACAGACCGCCTTGATTCAGTTAAAAAAACACAGAGATGGAACTAAACTCACTTTTGAGGAAATAGCCTTTGAATATTTTGGTACACCTACTGAAGAGCACTTCTTTGTCTACACCCATTCAGCATCGTTCACACCCTCTTAAGATTTAGCCCCACCCATCTCGTTTCGCTCTCGGAGCGTTCAGAGTGCACACTTGATGCTCTGGCTGATGAGTAGGGTTGATCCGAGCGTTCTGACCTCACAACGGCAGTCAAGCACCCAAGCTAACTGGCTAACATTGGCTAGCTTGCTAGCTACTTCCAAACACAAAATTGGGATAATGGTTCATTGTTTACTTCTGGATAACATGATAACAGCCTAACCAATGACAGAACACTCCACTGACCATTTTACCCGCCCTAGCAGAGCTGGTTAGGCTGTTTTCATGTTATCTAGAGCGTTGGAGACTGTAACTGTGCTGCTGGCAACAATTTAATTACACTTTTTTGCCGACGTTTACTGACACCGGCCATATTCAACAGGTGTTGTGCGTTCGTAAATTAATCAGTTATTCTGTGCTCTGGCATACTCAGACTCAATTTACGAACACACCCGAAATGGTTACTTGCATAGTGGAGCTAGCTAGCTAGGTAAACAATGAACCATAATCCCAACTCATGACTTTACTACCCTGCATGAATCTGCAGGTACCTAACCAACCAGGTTCAATGTTAGCAAGCAAATGGCTCTGAGATACAAATAATAAGATTGTAGACGTAACGTTAACTAGCAAGCCAGCCAGCTAACGTTAGCTAGCTAACAGTACACTTTAACTTGAAATGAAACCACTTTCTGTCAAAATTAAAAATATGTAATATCTGAAAATGTAGCTAGCTAGACTATCTTACCTGTATACATCATGGATGGATGCATCTCCCTGTCACGGATGCCATGGTTGTCTTTAGTTTGAAGATGTAATCCAGAGACAGGTGTTTTCTCCATCTCTTTAGCTATCATACTCTAATTCCACTGATTTCAAAACTCGATCCTCCAGAAAGTGGAGAGCAACACTTATGCAGCTCCACTACACTATACATAAAAAAAAAAAAGCTGCGTTAGACAGGATTACCTACACATACTGACCAGCTCAAATAGACAGAAGGGTACTATATGGCAGACCAATCCAAACTCCTCTCTCGGCATGTCCAGCATAACTCATTATCTCAGCCAATCATGGCTAGTGGGAAGGTTGCTGTCTTTTTCTGTGGCTTAACCAACTAGGCTCGTAATTTAGCAATTTTATTCGTATTTACAGATGGCAGTTTGTTATTAAGGCACATGAAAGTACACATGTTCCTGAAGGCATTTCTGCCAAAAAACGCATTTAGATTTAAAAAAAAAAGGTTTACGTTCAAATGGCTCTCCTGTGAAGTACTGACCCACGACATACGCCTAGTTTCCTGAAACGAGTCACAAATCAGAAAGGGGAGAAATACTGTAAGTGTTATGCTAGTATGGATATTTGAACTTAGCAAAAACATTACACACACGCACACACACACTTCTGCTGTCACGATCGTCGGATATAGAGGACCAAGGCGCAGCGTGGAAGGTGAACATACTTATTTATTAAATGATACACGAACAAAACAAATCGATACGTGACGTCCACAGGTGCAAAACACAAACCAACACGGAACAAGATCCCACAAACACTGTGGGAAAACCACCTGACTAAATATGGTTCCCAATCAGAGACAACCAGCAACAGCTGATACTCGTTGCCTCTGATTGAGAACCGCTCTGGCCAACATAGATATACAAAAACTAGACTAGACACAACGAGCACAAAACATAAACTCTACACACCCTGGCTCAACTTAAAAGAGTCCCTAGAGCCAGGGCGTGACAGTACCCCCCCCTAAAGGCGCGGACTGCGACCGCGCCTAAACATCACCGAACAGGGGAGGGCTGGGTGGGCATTCCTCCTCGGAGGCGGTTCCGGCTCCGGGCTTGACCACCACCCTCTACTAACCCCCCCCGTAGTGCCCCTGGTCTGGTCTAGCCCCACTGGCTGGAGCTGGACTGGACTTCGGTGGATTGCTCAGGCTCCGGTGTGGAGCAGCTGACCGGTACCTGACCAGGCACCAGTGAAACGGGCACGGGCTGGCGATGCGCACCACAGGTTTGGTGCGGGGAGCAGGAACAGGCCGGACCAGGCTGGCGACGCGCACCATTGGCTTGGTGCGGGGAGCAGGAACAGGCCGGGCCGGGCTGGCGACGCGCACCACTAGCTTGGTGCGGGGAGCAGGAACAGGCCGGACCGGGCTGGCGATGCGCACCACAGGTTTGGTGCGGGGAGCAGGAACAGGCCGGACCAGGCTGGTGACGCGCACCATTGGCTTGGTGCGGGGAGCAGGAACAGGCCGGGCCGGGCTGGCGACGCGCACCATAGGCTTGGTGCGAGGGGCAGGAACAGGCCGGGCCGGGCTGGCGACGCGCACCATAGGCTTGGCGCGATGGACAGGAACAGGCCGGACCGTACTGGGAACACACACCACTGGCCTTACACGGGGATCAGGAACGGGCCGGACCGGACTGGCAACACACTTCAGTACCTCTCGCCGTGCCTCTACATTTTCCTTCCCTCTATACACCAATGGCTCCCTTAACCCGGTGGCCTTCTCTCCTCGTCCACCAACTCGCCCCTTATCTGCCTCCAGTGGCCCCGTCGTCCCTGCCATGTGCCCCCCCCTAAAAATTTATTGGGGGTGCCCCTCGCCTGTCCGACGACTGCCCGGTTGGCGCCGCTTCTCCTCTCCTGCCTGGGCACGCTGCTTGGTCCTGTATTGGTGGGATCTTCTGCCACGATCGTCGGATATAGAGGACCAAGGCGCAGCGTGGAAGGTGAACATACTTATTTATTAAATGATACACAAACAAAACAACAAATCGATACGTGACGTCCACAGGTGCAAAACACAAACCAACACGGAACAAGATCCCACAAACACTGTGGGAAAACCACCTGACTAAATATGGTTCCCAATCAGAGACAACCAGCAACAGCTGATACTCGTTGCCTCTGATTGAGAACCACTCTGGCCAACATAGATATACAAAAACTAGACTAGACACAACGAGCACAAAACATAAACTCTACACACCCTGGCTCAACTTAAAAGAGTCCCTAGAGCCAGGGCGTGACATCTGCTTTGCCCTCTCAGCCTGTGAAAGCCATGCTGTTTCCAGGTGTGGCCCATGGATACGTTCCAAATGGCACCCTATTCCCAATATAGTGCACTGCTTTTGACCAGAGCCCTATGTGGGAATAGGGTGCCTGGCTCTCCTCCTCCTCCCGTTAGTTAATGTAATGAACGATGAAATGATGTTAATAAATGAATAGCCAAGAAGGCGAATAACGAGCTGCATCAGTTAGCCGGCAGGAGAGAGAGAGAGAGAACAAGAGCAACCAAAAGGGAGAGAGGGAGAAGGTTTATTGTCTAT